>NW_027070074.1:170019-428125 GCF_002906115.3 Quercus suber
AAAAAAAAAAAAAATGAAAAAAAAAAAAAAAAAAAAAAAAAAAAAAAAAAAAAAAAAAATAAAAAAAAAAAAAAAAAAAAAAACAAAAAAAAAAAAAAAAAAAAAAAAAAAAAAAAAAAAAAAAAAAAAAAAAAACCCGTAGGGGTTTCGGTGTCTTGATGGTAGTAGGTGGCCTGTATAACAAAGGTGGTGACCCCTTAGATTCCTCTTTCTCTCTCTTTCAAATGTTTTGTCAGTCTTAGATTTTTTTATTTTGGTAATGTATAGTGAAACAGTGCATTTTATATAACAATCCACAACATTTTTGTATCTCTTTATCTTTCTTCAAGGCCTTATCTGGTTAGTTATTATTATTAGTCCTTAATTATTATTTTTTTGCTTTTTTTAAAATACTAAAATGGTGGGTGTACTAAAAGACATGAAGAATAGAGAAAGGTATGGTGTAAGTTTAGTAAATTAATGAGACATTAATAAGCTAATAGTAAAATAAGTTAATATGAACTTTTGGATAATAGTAAAAATACTTAATGAAAGAGGTAAAAAGAAAAAAAAAATGCACAAAGCAAAATTAGAGTTTGGCAAGACATCATGCACTCCCGCATATGGTATCTGCTTTTATATATATATTGATGAGAGAATTTATCAGAAACTCTATCGTTTTATTTATTTCTCTCTTTTGTCCATTGTTAAACTACGTAAAATCAATTCACAATTACTGCAGCAAAACTAATTTATGAAATTTACAAATGAAAGTTTTTCTAATGAGAAATGAGAAATAAAAAATAAAAAAAATCGAATTATGCCCAAATAGAAGAACAAAGTCTCTCCAAACTAGTTTGGAGAGATACTCTTCAAACTTTTCATATATCTCTTTTTTTAGTGTGAATTTTGAAAATCTAATTGTTGAATTTCATGTTCCTTATGTTCTTAACATGCATATCAAATTTCGTTCAAATTGGATATTATTTACTATTCAATCAATAAACTTATTTTTTGTATACAATTTTAAATTACAAAAACTTGAAATTTTAACATTTGTTTGATAACATAACAATTAATATTTGAACTTCTTGAAATTTTGTAAGCATGAAGAATATAATAAGAACAAATAATCTAGCGGTTAAATTTTCAAAATTTATACTCAATATAAAGATATATAAGGAATTTGAAGAGTTACTCTCCAAACTAGTTTGAAGAGAAGCCTTGTTCCAAATAGAAACTGTTCATCATAAGAATAATGTCCCTTGCGCAGAAGCTTACCATAGATATTAGATGACGTAACGTAGAGAAGATGAGAATAAAAAATAAAAAAATCGAAGAAATCGATAGATATGAGCATTTGCTTTTATTTTATTATTATTTTTTTATATATAAAAGTATTTGCTTTTATTGAATGATGTATTTGAGTATTTTTGTGCTATGATTATTATTATTTTGGTGTCAGAAGTATAAGTACAACTGTACGAGGGGTTAAAGTCTAAAAATTAACTCCACGTAGGGGGCAATATGCTATTAAGCCACAAGGTAATCGGTATTTGCAGACCTGATTGCGACAGGAAGATCCTCCAACCCGTTTCAATTGACGTCTCTGCATAGTGCATACTTATCTCATGTCAATTCACGAATAAAACATTGAGGGCAATGACATAAATTTCTGCAAGCTAAATGGTAGTTTGTTATCAATTATTGGAGATGCATGTTGACTCGCAATGACGGGGTTCTCAAATTCCTCCACTCATCTTTCTCGTGGTTTGATTTCGTTATTTTTTTTTGGCTTTACTTTCTTGTGTTGATTTGAAGAACTGGACCATTCACCTACTTCATACATACTGCGAAGCAAATGGCTGTGCAGACTGCAGACGCATCGGCCAAAAAGGGGTAGAGATCAACATCGCATTTTGGAAACATATGACACATGCCCTTCTTTATCCAGCTATTGTAGGGCACATGCGCCAGATTAGGTGAGGACCAGTAGACTTTGTCCCCTAGATCACTTTCATCTATGAATTAAAATAAGACAACACAAAATAATAATAAAAAACTTCTCTATACAATAATAAAAATTATTTTTATTTGTGATAAATACAAGCTTATAAACTAAAATGAAAACACAACCGTGCGAAGCAAGGAAGACAATTTCGTACCGTACCGGTCGGTATGGCCGGTATATTTCGTACCGGTGCGTTCACCGGTACAGAAACGGTGGTGTTTCGTACCGGTTTACATACCAGCCGTACCGAACCCGTTTCGCCCGTACCGGAATATATACTGGATTTCGGCCGAAAATTATATACCGGACCGGAAAAAAAGAAAGAAAAAGAGGTTGATTTCGACCGGAAATTAGATACCGATTTGGGATCTCTTCACCTTGGCCTCACACTAGTGATAGCAAATCTGGCTGGCAGTGAACAACGACACCGACATTGAAGCAGTGAAACAGAGTTGAATGCCTAATCTAAGAAAGAGGGTGAGAGATCAAATCTGAAAACTTGTTTTGGCTAATGGAAGGGAAATACTCTCATGTTGGAGAGAAAAATCTGAAAACATGTGTGGTGGGAAGAGCAAGTCACGTGAGAAAGAGAGAGTCTAGGAAGTTTAAATGGTGTGAAATAGGAAGTTGTGCTAGTCAGTGACCCAGTAAGTTAACATGTGTAGGGGTAAAAAGCTGACAAAAAGTAATTGAAAGATGGAAAATTTTTTTAACTCTTTGGTTTTATGACCCACCATTTTAGTTTTTTTTTTTAATTATTTATTAATCTTTTTCTACCAATCCCCTCACACATAATATCTCATTTCTCACCTACTGTTTCTCTTTTTTTGGCCTTTTACTTTTATCTTTTTTTTTTTTTTTTTTAATAAACTTATAAATAGTTTATTGGCCAGCCTTCTACACTTTTACCAAATAATTAAAGTTATAAATATACAAATGATATTTATTTATTTTAAAAATATATACAAATAATTTTTTTTTAAATACCAGTAAATCCGAAACGGTACACCGGTATTGACCGGTACCGAAATATATCGTTCCGCTAGCCAAACCGGTACAACCACCGGTACGAGATTGACTACCATGCGAAGAACACATTAACAACTAGTGGTACTAAAAGTTCAATTTTAATTCAAAAGGATTCCTAAACTCCTCTTATCTACTAGTAAAATAAATTAATTTTCATAAGCTTGGTAACTGTAACTATGGTTTTGAAACTCAGGCCGTTACCAAAAAAGGGAAAAGTTCAAAGTTTTTGAAATTGGACCGAGGTTCAACTGAGGTCAAATCATGATGTGGCATTTAATTTTTTAATATATTTGATACTTAAATTGATTTATATTTATTAATTTTTCATTCGTAACCAACAAGATGTGTGTGGCCCAATGGTTTTCATGTTGGACACCTTACTTTCACAAAAGTGACACATGCTTGACCCAAATTTGAAGGAGATAGAAAGTTTCTAAATGACCATCTTAATCAAGTAAGTTTTTAATATTTCAATAGGAAAGCTAATCTATATCTATATATATCTTAAAAGCTGAAGCATAACATTTATTGTTACTACGCTTCAGTTAAGCTACCTTAGCGTCCATCCACATCATTGTCCTTTTTTCTTTTAACCCTTCTCCTTCCCTTACTTTTTCATCTCCCCACTACCCTCTATCTTAATATCACTATTGATCTTTTCTTTTATCTTCCTTTATTTTGTCTCTTCTTATTTATACCCTCTTACTGTAAATTTGTTATTCTCTCTTCCATTCTTTACATAGTTTTCACTCACAAAAAGATTATTTCTCTCTCTCTCTCTCTCTCTCTCAATTTTTTGGTAGATTTTTTTTCTTTTTCTTACATCTCTGCCTTACATTGATAAATTTTTGTGTTTTTTAGGACTCTAATTTAGGTTGATGAGATTTATTTTGTGTTTCAAGTTTCTTTTTCTTTTCAGTTAAGCTACCTTCGCGTCCATCCACGTCATTGTCCTTTTTTCTTTTAACCCTTCTCCTTCCCTTACTTTTTCATCTCCCCACTACCCTCTATCTTAATATCACTATTGATCTTTTCTTTTATCTTCCTTTATTTTGTCTTTTCTTATTTATACCCTCTTACTGTAAATTTGTTATTCTCTCTTCCATTCTTTACATAGTTTTCACTCACAAAAAGATTATTTCTCTCTCTCTCTCTCTCTCTCTCTCTCACAATTTTTTGGTAGATTTTTTTTCTTTTTCTTACATCTCTGCCTTACATTGATAAATTTTTGTGTTTTTTAGGACTCTAATTTAGGTTGATGAGATTTATTTTGTGTTTCAAGTTTCTTTTTCTTTTCAGTTAAGCTACCTTAGCGTCCATCCACATCATTGTCCTTTTTTCTTTTAACCCTTCTCCTTCCTTTACTTTTTCTTCTCCCCACTACCCTCTATCTTAATATTACTATTGATCTTTCCCTTCATCTTCCTTTATTTTGTCTCTTCTTATTTATACCCTCTTACTGTAAATTTGTTATTCTCTCTTCCATTCTTTGCATAGTGTTCACTCACAAAAAGATTATTTCTCTCTCTCTCTCTCTCTCTCAATTTTTTGGTAGATTTTTTTTTTCTTACATCTCTGCCTTACTTTGATAAATTTTTGTGTTTTTTAGAACTCTAATTTAGGTTGATGAGATTTATTTTGTGTTTCAAGTTTCTTTTTCTTTTCAGTTAAGCTACCTTAGTGTCCATCCACGTCATTGTCCTTTTTTCTTTTAACCATTCTCCTTCCCTTACTTTTTCATCTCCCCACTACCCTCTACTTTAATATCACTATTGATCTTTCCCTTCATCTTCCTTTATTTTGTCTCTTCTTATTTATACCCTCTTACTGTAAATTTGTTATTCTCTCTTCCATTCTTTGCATAGTTTTCACTCATAAAAAGATTATTTCTCTCTCTCTCTCTCACAATTTTTTGGTAGATTTTTTTTTTCTTACATCTCTGCCTTACGTTGATAAATTTTTATGTTTTTTAGAACTCTAATTTAGGTTGATGAGATTTATTTTGTGTTTCAAGTTTCTTTTTCTTTGACTGTTAAATATTATCCTATTGTATTATAAAGAATTAAAGATAATATATATAACAAATAACATTATTCTATTACATAGCATGATTTGGATAATTTAGTGATTATCTTTCTATCTTTTTTTTTTTTTTTAAACTTTTTTTTCTCATCTTATTTTATTCGACATTGAAATAAGATGAGATCCACTGTATCGTTAAATTATTTATATATGTTAGGACATATGTGATTCACTTGTTAGGAACATATGTCACTATTTTATGTAGTTGGCTAATCTTTTGACAAAACGCACTTTACTTGTATTTGGGTAGATCTAGGATGTGTTTAATACTTTAAGAAATATGTTGTTCAAGTCTAGTATTAAAGCCATGAAGATTGGACCAAGAAATAAGTGAAAAAAAGCTGTTCAATAAAGCTGGACAGATAGCTCGACACCTGCTCGACACCTCTCGACAGCTAGGCTATTTATCGAGATTTTCAACTTCTTCTTATTGTAATCTCAATAGCTTTTTGACAGCTGGTGGATCGATCGAGAAATCTCATGTCCCCTCGACAGCTCTTCGATAGCTTCATGATAGCTGTATCTGTCGAAGTTTAAAGCTTGACACCTCCTCGACACCTCCCTATCGATCGAGGTTACGGGAATTTAGATTTTCAGATCTGATTTTCGGCCCATGATGACATGTATGTGTAAAGTTTCTTTTCTCACAACCCTAGACCTATATAAGGCTTATTTTAGAGGCCGTCACATAAGAGAATAAAAAGAGAACATATACAAAAGGAAACCGATGCCTTATTCTCTCTAAAAGAAGCTATTGCGTCTTTGCACCTTAAGGTTTTGTAACCAAGTACTTCTTGATCTTCATTGTTGATGAAGTGAAGAACTTTGCAGCTAACAATCTTCTTCTAGTTAGTGATTAAGTCGCGTACTGGGATCCGTGCAATTGGTTAGTCATGTACTGAGATTCGTGCATCATCAAAGGGTGGTGTTCATATATTGAAGAGTTCAGAGGTTCTGAAGCGGTAGAAGGTTTCTGCTGTGAGTTCATCTACGGAGATTGTAGAGTCTAGGGACAAAGGTTTTGTACTAAATCTGAAACTTCTCTTTACTATAGTGGATTGCTTTGCGAGAAGGTTTCCCCCCAAGTTTTTACTGTGAAACTAGTTTGTTTCATTTGTTTTCTTGGGTCATCATATCTTGTCTTATTTATTTTTTCTGTTGCATGATTTTGACATGATATTGATGTTTGTTTGTTTTAACAAGTTTTATTCATAATAAATCTAATTAACAACTTGGATTTAAAACTTGTTCATTCTATCAACCAGGGTCTAAATTTCCCAACAAGTGGTATCAATGCGGGTTCACTCTGATTGGATTAATTTCCTAAGTGTGATCCTTGACCCTCGTTGTCATGGATCGTAGACAATCTCTTTTGATTCCTCTTTTATTTGATGGGACTAATTATGCATACTAGAAAGTTCGTATGAAAGTTTTTTTGCATGCTCTAGGTGAACAGGTATGGCAAGCAATTGAAGTTGGCTAGATTAAGCCAAAGGAAGCGCCAGTGGATTGGGATGAAGAAATAATCAAAGTGTCAACTTTCAATAGTATGGCCTTAAATGCTTTATTTTGTGGGGTGATCAATGAGGAATTCAAGAAAATATCATTCACAGAAGTTGCCAATGAAGCATGGACCATTCTTAAGACCACCTATGAAGGTACTAAGGCAGTAAAGACTGTGAAGCTTCAACAACTCACTAGCAATTTTGAAGAAATAAGGATGGAGGAGGATGAGACCTTTGATGAGTTCTATGCTAAACTCAAGGATATTGTGAATTATGCTTTCAATCTTGGAGAATCTATTGTGGAACCCAAAATTGTTTGGAAAATCCTTAGGTCCATTCCTAAAAGATTCCATACCAAGCTCACTGTCATTGAAGAAGCAAAGGACATTGATCAAATTCCTTTGACTAAGCTTGTAGGGAACTTTCAAACCTATGAGATGGGATTAGGTTTAATGGGAAAAGGTGGAAAGAGTAGAAACTTGGCTCTCAAGGGTATAGAGGAAGAGATTGAGGACTCTGAAGATGAAGATGAAAGTGAAGATGAGGATGAGGATTTAACTTTCATAACTGATGAGATTATCAAGCTTCTTCAGTTTAGGGAAAAGGATAAGGGAAACCTCCTAGGAAATCTAAATCCTTTAGGAATGGCAAGAATGGGAAACCCCTTATTCAATGCCATAATTGCAAAGATTTTGATCATATGAGGATAGAGTGTCCAAACTACCTCATGAAGGAAAAGACCAAGAATTCAAAAGATAAAGGGTTGGTTGCTACTTGGAATGATACTAAGAATGACTCGTCTGATGAGTATACGAATGAATGTAGTCACGTTATGGCTTTTATAGCCTTAACCGATAAGGTGATTGTGGAGAGTGCTAGTGACAATGAGGATTCTTCCAATGATGGAGTACCCAAGAAGTTAACCCTTCAGAAAGCCTATGATAAGCTATGCACTGAATTTTAAAATCTGAAAAGACTTTTCATCTTTGTAGAAAAGAGCTTAATGAGGTAAAAACTGAAAAAGCAGACCTGTTAGTCAAACTAGATGAGACTACAAGGTTAGTTGAGACTCTTGTTATGGAGAACACCTCATTAGAAGAGAAGGTCAAGAATCTTGAGGTTGAGCTTAATCAAGCTAGAACTCAAATAGAGAGGATGTTTAATGCAAAGCTTGATAAGGTATTAAGTGCTCAAAAGCCTAGTTCTGATAAGACTGGCTTAGGATATGCTGTTTCCTCCAACCCTTCCTCTTCCACGGCTTCTGGATTAAGGACTGGCTTTGTGCCACAATCTAAGAAAGGTAATAAAGGTATGAAATCCAAAACTGTTTTGGCTACTTCTAAATCCTTTGTTAGACATCATGTTTGTGACCATTGTGGTGTTTCTAGATACATTCGTCCTAATTGCTTTAAGTTGTATCCTTATAAGCAATTGTCCAAACGGTCACAGGTTTCCTCTTAAGGACCTACACCTTTGTTTGGAGAGTTTCTAAAAGTCTTGAGTTTTTTAACTCAATTTCAGGAGAATTCTAGTTCTTCTATGTCCTTTCGTAGACATACTAGGACACGTGCCTTTTCATCTTCATGGCCAAAGACTTGTGCTGTGTGGGTGGGAAAAGAGTCTAAGACTTAATTGTCTTTTCTGTTTGTTCTCTGCTTTAATTTTTTCTATCTAAAGTAGGACTTTCTTTGCTTGATTTTTTTATCTGCTTTTGGAATCATGCTTTCATGCATCTGCATTTTTCTATCATGCCTTCATCCATATGCATCATTCTTTCATGCTTTCATATTGTTTATCTGTTTTTGTTTGGTTGTTTAGTCTTTATTTTGTTTGTTTTTTCAAAACAAATAAAAAATTGAAAATTCAGAAAAAATACAAAAACAGTGTGTGTTTTGTGTACATTGGTACTTGTGTACTTTGGATGGCTATTGAAACAAAGTTTTCTAAACTTTGTATATTTTGTAGTTTAGATGAGCATCTCTATGCACAACTAAACAAGTGAGTTTTGTGGCTCTTGTCTGTGATGAGTAAGATTAAGTTATCTCTTGTACGTAACACTCATATCACTCTTTTTGACAGGTAGGGCTAGAAAATCCTAAAAGGAAGACATAAATGACTATCTCACCACTATATCCCGCCAATCATGAATGACATTTGTATGCTTTGGCATAGTAAAAGTGTGATATCAATGACATTTGTGTGCTTCGGCATAGCAAAATTGGAATGTCAAATATCATTAGGTATTTCTTTTCTTTCTCTTACATGCCCATGCATGATATGCTCAATAAAAGAAAAATATGCAAAGAAAAATAAAAAGCAAAAAGAATAAAAATGCTTTAAATATGATTGCAGGAGTGTATTATAGGAGATGTGCAAGTTATAGGATATACCTCGAAGGTGATAGTCCCCATCAAACAATTATAATTGTGTGTGAGTTAAAGTGATTTTCTCATATCTAAAATCGTCATAACATGTATACACTTATGCAATCTTGCGATATTTTTCACACACAACATGCAATATTCTTTGTTACTCTTGATATATGTGTAGATACAATGTGATGTGGTCATCACAAGGTTTACATGTGTTTATGTATACTCACTAAACTGTCTTAGCTTGTTTTTGAAATATAAAATTGGTTAGACTTGTTTAGTATGTGTGCGTGTGTGTGTGTGTGTGTTTTAAATCTATGTGCTTAACATTTTTCTTTCACATGTTTTGCATCCTTCTATTATCTTGTCATCCATAACATCTTATTTCATTACATTCATGCATTTATATGGATTTCTTGTACCCCCTTGATCATCTTTAATCATCTTTATATTTCCCGGGTGAAGCTTTCTAGCTTCTTGTACCCTTTGTCAATTGTAAGGTTGAATTTTATCAACCATCTTGTTGGCTTTATTCCGTGTCAATTTACTTGTAATTTAGCGCTTAGTAACCTTGTATTTAGGTGAGATTCATGTAAGGGTAGAGTGTGAGAAAGTGTGAAGAAATGCTCAAGATTGTGCAAAGAAGCAGGGACTCGCAGCTAGGACTCGCGGCTAACTCGCGACTTGTAAGCCGCTAACTGCAACACACGTGAGAAGCATGTGGGGAGATGAAGGGTCACGCCAGCTGTCGCACTACAGGACAAAAGGCCCAGACTGGCCAGGCCGTTATCTTGCGACTTGAACTCGCGACTTAAACCCATCGCGAGGCCAAGCCACCAATTTACCCTGTTTGGGAAAAACTGTCTCTTTGTATTCCAAACACACACCACTCTATATAGACCCTTATACCCACGAAATGTAGAGAGCTTCTAGAGAGAATTTTGAGAGAGAAACCCTAGAGAAAAATAAGATTGCCTCATCCCAAATCTTCACTAAGAGACTCTTCAAGTTCCTCTACTCTCTTCCTCTCCATTGATACATCCTTGAAAGGTTCTTAACCAAATCCTTTTCTCACCATACCCACGTTTGTGAGAATGTCTTTTGGTGCTAAGGGAAGCAGTTTGGAATAGACCAATAGTTATTGGTTGATGCTATGGGCTATAGCGGAATCTGGTAAGCTAGAAAAGAAAAAGGTTTGGTGCAACCTCGTTGGAGCAAAAAGCTTGGAGGGCTTAGGTACCTGGGTAGATTAGGCTTAGAGGGTCTATTACTGTTCATGTATCCCAATTACATTTTCTAGTGGATTATTGACCACTTAGAGGGCGGCGAAGAGGTTTTATATAGAGAGCTTCGGTTTCCTCTTCGATAACACATCGCATGTTGTCCTTGTGTTTGCATCTCCATTCCCTTTATCTTTGCCTTTTATTTTCTGTTGTGGATGTGATTATAATTGGCTAAGATTGTTTATCAATTCTATGTTTGGCTTATGTTCATGTTCCGCACATTAATTGTTTGATAATAAGCTTGAATTGATAATTTGTAATTGGGGTTCTAAACATTCATAGTGTTTTCAACGCTATTCGAACATTCAATTGGTATTAGAGCAGGGGCACTTACTGTGGTTTAAACACTTGAGTGCGATCCTAAACCCCTTGGATATGGATGTTGCTATGGAAAAGGCCATGCTGAATTGTGGTTTAAATGTTTATGACAATGACTCTATCAGTATGTTTGAAGGGTGTCCTAACAATGAACTCTTAGAATTATTAAAAACAAAGAAACATGCTAGAATGTTTGCTCACATGCTAAAATATTTTGAGAATAAGAATCACATCTTACACAATAGTCTATGTGAGTCTAACTCTTTGATTAAGAAGTACAAAAGAAGAAATAGAATATTGTGTGAAAAAGTTGATAATCTGAAAAAGAAAATTCAATCTGACAGATGCATGGATAATGAAGATAAATTGTTGTTTGATGGTCAAAAATGCTTGTCTCATGCTTGTCTATTTGAGCACACCTCATTGAAGGTATTTAACTGATGCTTGTGGTATCTTGATAGCAGTTATTCTCATCATATGACAAGAGATAAATCACTATTTAAGACTCTCAAAGAGAAAGTTGGAGACTATGTGACATTTGGTGATGGGAGCCATGCTCAAGTTTTCGGCAAAGGAACTGTTGAAATACCAGGATTACCTTTATTGAAAGATGTGTTATACATCAAAGGGTTGAAGTCAAATCTCTTAAGCATCACTTAAATATGTGATAAAGACTTTCTTGTCCAATTCTTAAAGAAGGGGTGCTTAATCATTAACGAAGAAGGGATTCAAGTCTTAGAAGGAAATAGGACTACCGACAATTGCTATAGAGTAGTTCCTACGGCACCCATTTCATGTAGAAATGCTCATGTTGACATGCTGGAACTTTGGCATCATAGATTTGGGCATGCAAATTTCAAACAAGTAGCTAAAGTCTCTAAACTTAAAGCAGTTGAGGGACTTCCAAAGTTTGGAAAGTTGGAGAAGACTATTTGTGGAGCATGCCAAATGGGAAAACAAAAAAGGCAAGTCATCACAAGGTGAATGTGATTGCTACCTCACGGTGTTTGGAGCTTATCCATGTTGATTTAATGGGGCCTCCAAGAACTGAAAGTCTAGGAAGAAAGAGGTACATTATGGTCATTGTTGATGATTTCTCAAGATATACTTGGGTTGAATTTCTTAGAGAAAAATCAAAAGCATGTGAAAAATTGGAAACTCTTTGCAAGAGACTAAAAAATGAGAAAGGGGTTCCCATTGTCAAGATAAGGAGTGATCATGGAAAGGAGTTTAAGAATGCAAGATTTGAGTCGTTTTGTGAAAAGAACAGAATCAAAAGGGAATTTTCAGCTCCCAAAACTCCTTAGCAAAATGGAGTGATAGAAAGGAAGAATCGAGTGATTCAAGAAATGGCTAAAGTTATGCTATTAAACAAGCAAATTTCTCAAAAGTTTTGGGGAGAAGCCGTGAACACCTCATGCCACATTGGTAATAGAATATTCTTCCGAGTGGGAACAAAGAAGACCTCTTATGAGATTTGGAATGGAAAGAAGCCGAAAGTAAAGTACTTCCGAGTGTTTGGAAGCAAGTGCTACATTTTAAATGATTGAGAGAACCTTGGGAAATTTGATGCTAAAAGTGATGAAGGTATTTTTCTTGGATATTCTACTACTAGCCAAGCATATAGGGTCTTCAACAAGAGAACTAAGATAGTAATGGAATCCATCAATGTAAAAATTGATGATGCCATAATCAAGGTAGAAATGGTTGATGATGGGGACGGCTTGCAAACTAAAGAACCCACTGTTGAGGCCGAAGCTCTTGATATAGAAGCTGAAGGAACTACACCAAAAAAGGAATCAACTCCCTTGAACACAAGAATGGAGACAAGATCAATGTCTAGAACATCAAGTCCTCTTACTCCTCCAGAAGTTCATCCTCCAATCTCCCGGAATGATGAAGTCTCCACATCAAAGAAGCCATCATCAAGAATGATTAAGAACCATCCTGACAGCAACATCATCGGATCTTTAGATGAAGGTCTTCGTCTTCGAAAGGGAAACAGACTCCTGGCCAATCATGTAACATATCACTGCTACCTTGCCCTGTTTGAGCCAAAAAGGGAAGAAGAAGCTCTTCAGGATGAAAATTGGATAAAGTCAATGCATGAAGAGCTGAATCAGTTTATGAGAAATGATATATGGGAACTTGCTCCAAGGCCTAAAAATGTTCATGTCATCGGCACTAAATGGATATTCAAAAACAAGACAGATGAAGATGGAGAGATAATAAGGAACAAATCTCGATTAGTGGCTCAAGGATACACTCAAGTAGAAGGAGTAGATTTTGATGAGTCCTTCACTCCTGTGGCAAGACTTGAGTCTATTCGAATTATTATGTCCATTGCATGCACCATAAACTTTAAACTCTACAAAATGGATGTAAAATGTACATTTCTAAATGGATATCTGAATGAAGAAGTGTTTGTTGAACTGCCGAAAGGCTTTGAGGATCCTCATTTTCCTGATCATGTGTTGAGATTGAAGAAAGCTCTTTATGGCTTGAAACAAGCCCCTATAGCATGGTCTGATCGGCTTACCCATTACCTCCTAGAAAGAGGATTCAAAAAAGGTTATGCTAATTGAACTCTGTTTGTCAAGAATGATGAAGATTACCTTTTGGTAGCTCAAGTATATGTTGATGATATAGTATTTGGTGCTACCATCAATGATCGGGCTATAGAATTTTCTGAGGAGATGAAGAAAGTATTTAACATGAGTATGGTGGGAGAGCTTACATTTTTCTTGGGCCTTCAAGTCAAACAAAAGAAGGAAGGGATATTTGTGTCAGAAGAAAAGTATGCTAGAAATATTGTCAAAAAGTTTGGACTAGACTCCATGTTGTGAAATTTTAAAGTACTCGCAAGTGTACGAACCGTACCGAAGTATAGTTTGACAAGAACGAGGTCGAACCCACAGGGACTTGAATGAACGTAGGAAAATTAATTAAACCTTTACCAAATTAATCCTAATCTAGTTTAATAAAAACTGGTTTTTTTGAAATTAATTAAACTAAGCAAATAATAAAATCAAGCAAATATTTAAACTAGGCAAAAGATATAAAGCAATAAAAAGATGTAAACAATCAAGGGGAAGTAATTAAGGTTTTGGAATCCGCCTTGCAAGTCATATCAGCATATATTTATGATCATTAATTTTTCCCACCTCACTACATGATAATCTAGAAATCAATCTTGCTATCATGGAAAATATTCTCGTTAAAATCCTTATTTTAAAAATCAAAAGCATGTTCTTCTTCACTTCTTAAGTATAAAACCAAATCATCAATTGTATCCGTAGCCAAACAAATCACAAGATATATCTAAAAATCAAATCATAACTTGTATCCATTGACAGACAAATCACAAACAATGTCCAATTTTATAATCAAGAATTAATAAACCAAGCATTCAATTAATTAAGACAAATCCTAAATCATGAGAAAAACATGATTGAACTCATATCTAGAATCCCATCTTAGTCAATTGATATGAAGCAAGAACAATTTAATTCATTAAAGAACAACTATTGTGGGAAAAATCAAATCACATAAATATTACTGATAATCCTTAACAAGGTTTCATCCTCAACCCTAATTATAAATTTAGCTACTCATGGTAATGAAATAAAACAAAAGAATAAAATACTAAACATTAAACTAGACAAATAAAATAGAGAAATGAATAGTCACAATGCTATCATGGAGAAAAGTTACAGAGAAGCCACATGCAGCACTACCTCTTGCTCCAATTTTCTGTTTTGCATCACAGCCCTAGCACTCCCCTCTCTGAATTTTGCCCTAAAGAGCCTTTAAATAGGTTAAGAAATCCTATTACAAGTTGAATTCCCGTTTGGAGAAAATCTCAGATTTTTAGGCTTCATTTAACCGACTATTTTGGCCCATTTAACTTCAGAATTCGGGCTCCTGGTAAACTACAAAGTTGTAGCCCTTTAAGTTAAATTTCCAGCCCAACTTGAATCATCTAGATTGGACATCTGAGCCGAAAGTTTTGCCAAAAATACTAACTGATATGCAGGCTGGAATCCTAATCCAAATTGGACTTGGATTTGGTGCAAATTTCCTTTGATTCCTTACTCCAATTGAACTTAAATTTAATATTCATGCCTGGCTGGATGTAAGTTGGCTTGATTCAATTGGCCTAGCCCCACTTTGCATGTAAAGCCCTTGTTATCTACAACACAAAGATATTATATAATCAGTCACAAAATAACATAAAAGTAAGGCCAAATATGTAGATATGTGAGTACTTTATCATATATATTTCATGCACATTAGTGGCAAAACTCACTTACACCTAAATCTAAAAAATGTGAAAAACTTGTGACATATGTTAGGACATATATAGAACTTGTTAGAACATATGTCATATAGAATTGGCTAATCTTTTGACAAAATGCACTTTACTTGTAATTTAGTAGATCTAGAATGTGTTTAATACTTTAAGGAACAAGAATTCAAGTCTAGTATTGAAGCCATGCAAATCTTCAAGAATTAAGTGAAGAAGTGTTGTTCATTAAAGCTTGAACGATGTATTTATCGAGATTTAATATGTCATTCTCGACAGCTCTCGATCGAAGCTGTATTTATTGAGAATTATGAAATTCATATTTTCATATCTGTTTTTCACGCATATCCAAGCTATTTGTATTGGGTTTCTTTTCTCATAACCTTAAATATATATAAGGATTATTTTTTGGGCCGTCTAAGGTGATGCAACTTGATGCAAAGTGATTATTCACTAAAATTATGACCGGAGACAATTTGTCCTAGTTCATATTCTTTGTAGAAGCTATTACATTTGTGTGCCAATGGTTTTGTAACTAAGGAGCTTCTTGATCTTCATTGTCTAGATGAACTGAAGAACTTTTCAGCCAACATCTTTCTCAAGTTAGTGTGTTAGTCACATACTGGGATCCGTGCATTGATTGGTTAGTCACATACTTGGAGCCGTGCATTGAAATGAGATGTTGTCAATACATTGCATTCAAATGAGAGATTGTCAATACATTACAATTCCAATTGTGTATTGGGGTAAGGGTTCAACTGTAGGTTGGTATTAGGTATTGAGATTCCTTTTATTTGTAACAACTTGTTTTCATAATAATGGACTCTTGAGAGTGGTGACCTTAAATTCATCCTGTGGGGTTTTGCCACGGTGGTTTTTCCCATTCGTAAACAAATCACCTATGTCAAATTTATTTTCCACTGCATTTAGTATATTTGGTGATTTATTTGTGCTACCACACTCATTGCATGTAATTGAATTTAATTGATTTCACTTGGCTAAATTAATTGATTAAGTTACCAAAGGGATCAATACATTCTTGGTCTATTAAGTGATATCAAAGTGGGCACACTCTGATTATAGTTAATCTTTGTTGTGTGATCCATTGACCCTTGTTTGTCATGGATAGAGGACAATCTTTAATTATCTCTCCTTTATTTGATGGCACTAACAATACATATTGGAAAGTATGCATGAGAGCTTTCTGTAGTCCTTAGATGAGAAAGTGTGGCAAGCTATAGAGATAGGCTGGACCAAGCCAAAGGAAGTGCTGGTTGATTAGGATGATGCTAAGATCAAAGCAGCAAACTTTAATAGCAGAGCATTGAACTTGCCGATGACTATTTCATTCAGCTTGCTATAGAAAGAGTCAAAGGACTCGTCCTCACTCATTTTCAACTCCTCGAAGCGAGTTGTCAACATCTGTAGCTTGGTATCCTTCACTTTCTTTGTTCCTTCATACGTGGTCTCCAATATCTGCCATGCCTCCTTAGCAATAGAAATGTGAGATATCCTGTGGAATTCTTCTGGAGACACACCACAAAAAATAGCATTAAGTGCTTTGTTATTTGCATTAGGCACCGCGAGAGTTACCTTATCCTCTGTGGATTTGGCAACCTCTGGCCTAGTCCATCCAATATCCACCGCATCCCAAACGGTTTCATCCATAGAACACAAAAATTTCCTCATCCTGACTTTCCAAAAGGCATAGTTACTACCATCAAAATATGGTGGAGCATTTAAAGATTAAGACCAGTCCATCTTAAAAAGGGGTCAAGGATTGCGCTAAGGTGTTTAAACCACAGAGAGTGCACCCGCTCTGATATCAATTGAATGTTCAAATAGTGTATAAACCACTATGAACGTTTAGACCTCCCAAATTACAAATTACCAATTCAAGCTTTATATCAAACAATGTATGTGCAGAAAATGATTATAAGCTTATACCATAATTGATAAACAATCTAAACCAAATAAAATCACATCCACATCAAAAATTAAATGGAAAAGATTCAGGGAAGAGAGATGCAAACACAACGATGTGTTATCGAAGAGGAAACTGAAGCCCTTGGTATAAAACCTCTCTGCCGCCTTAGAAAATGAAGTTGGGATACATGAACAGTAATAAATCCTCCAAGCCTAATCTACCCAGTGTAGATAAGCCTTCTAAGCTTCTTGTTCCAACGAGGTTACGCCAAACCTGTCTTTTCTTACTTACCGAATTTCGTTATAGCCCATAGCATTAACTAATAACCATTGGTCCCTTAACTACTTCCTAAAGTACCATATAGCCTTCTCATAGATGTGGGTGTGGTGAGAAACGAATTTGGGTAAAAACCTCTCAAGGATGTAACAATAGAGAGGAAGAGAGTAGAGGAATTTGAGAAGTCTCTATGTAAAGATTGTGGATGAATCAATCTTCTTTTTCTCTAGGGTTTCTCTGTCAAAATTCTCTTTGAAAGCTCTCTACATTTCGTGGGTATAAGGGGTATTTATACTGGGGTAAGAGTCAAATGTGAAAAGTCAGTTTTTCTCAAATAGGGCTGGCTGGTGACTTAGCCTCGCGACTTGATTGAGTCGCAAGTTTAAGCCACGAGATAACAGAATAGTCAGGTTGGACTTTTTCTCCTACAATGCTCCAGCTGGTGTGACTGTTCATCTTCTTGCATGCTTCACTTGTATGTTGCAGTTGGCGGCTTGCCAGTCACGAGTCACCCGCGAGTCCTAGCCACGAGTCTCTGTATCCTTGCACAATCTTGAGTATTTCTTCACACTCTCTCACTCACTACCCTTACATGATTCCCACCTAAATACAGGGTTACTAATTGCTAAATTACAAGCAAATTTGGCACGAAATAAAGCCAACACAATGGTTGATTAATTTCAACCTTACAATCTTCCCTTTTGGCTATTCCGTGACAAAGCCCTACAACAAACTCTAGACTTAACGCATAAGTTGGGAACAGTTGAACAAAACTCACTCACACCTAACTCTAGAATCTATGAAACTCTTGAACCATAAGAACAAGTATCTCCTGAAACACAACAATACAATATGGTCATTGTATGCAAAAAACTTGTATGCATATGGAGCAAGCACAATGCGATCAAGCAGAATGGAAACAAGTAATAAACCAAGGCTTGTCCAAAAATGAACAATCACTATAAAAAGTGATTACAATGCTCATTCACACATGGAATGAACATCCGGACATGCAAGCTAATAAGCTCAATTGCAAAGTATCATTTGCATGTCCAACACTCAACCAATGCAACAACACTAGGAAATTGCATTAAGGATATAAAATCCAACAAAGGGCATGAGAGTAGTGTACTTAAAGAAAATGCATGACATTTAACAACAAGAACTAAAGCTATAAGGCATGGGTACATAAACCTTAAAAGCTTACAAAAGCAATAGGTACAAACTTAAACACATACTGAAAAACATCTTATGGATAAATTACCAATGTACCAAGAAGTTTAACCAAAGTATTAGAACCATATCCACACAAGAGTTTATAAAAGCAGCAAGTAAATAGCTATACATAGTATATGCAACAAAAAAATGTTAGATTATCCAAAAGTATGTGTATATGTAGCAACTTTCTCTTCTTGAGAATACAACTCCCCCTATCAGTATGCACACCATTCTTGTGTTGTTCTCCCTCTTACTATATGTTGTCATGAATAGCTAAAGGCTTTCTTCGATCTTTTGTTGAATAGCATCTAGTTGTGTCTCAATGGTTGTGAGACACATTTGAACTTGGTTGTTGGTGGAGTAGATAAGCCGTTCTAAACTAGAAATTCGTTCAAACAAAGAACTCAAACTGTCCGCTAGAGAAGTAGAAGGTGCAAGCTAAGTGCTAGATGTTGGCATCTCAAATGGACTAGAGGAAACAGTCTTAGTATGTACAGGTGTAGCTGTGTCATGGCCTAATGGAGTGGCATGAGTGAGTTCCTTACTCTTAGGTGTTTTAGAGGAGTTACTCTTGCTTGCTTGAAGAGTTGCTATGGATATAAGTTGAGAACGTGACACAATGAGTACCCTTCTTCACCTACACGTCACGTGCGTTTAGAGTGATATTCTTGTAGGATTGGGTACGAGAGTTAGGACTTTCAAACCTTCTAATGAAGCTTTCCAAGTAGGCGGTGAATGCACCGATCATCTTTATCACATCCATCACACCAGGATCACCATTTCGACCTCTTGATGACTTAACAGCCCAAGTCCTTTTGTCATTTCTTGGTCCTCTTGACCTTTGATCATTTGCATTCTTCAATGCTCTAAGCTTATGACAATTCAGTTTGGTGTTTCCTTAAAGTCCACAATGATGGCAAAAGTTGTTCGTTCTCGGACCTCTTTGTGATCTTGGAAGAGATTTCCCTCTAGCTTCAGGTTTGATCACTGATTGATTACAGGGCTTGTTCAACACCTTTGATTAGCCACGTTCTTCCTCTTTTCATCCCCTCTTATCTTAGGTGTAGAGGCAACCACTATAGGTTCTTTAGCTTGCACAAACTTCACTTCTTTTGTGATTTTGACAGCTGAACTACTTTCTCCGGTATATCCCAACCCAGATTTGTCTGAAAATTGTTTTTGAGAGGAACTGACATCATCTAGTTTCTTGGTGGAGACCCCCTCTACCTTGGCATTTGCTTGAATTACATCAAGCTCAAGAAACTTTATCTTTGAATAGGCTTTAGTCGGCTCTCCATTTAGCATCTCTATCTCACACTTTGCCTCCTTACTTCACACCAAGAGACTTCTGTAGTCCTCCTCTGCCTTCTTCATCTTTTTCACAGTTGCCTTGGCCACACGTGCATATTCTCTTGATTTCTCAAGGAGTGAATTGAAGTTTTCTTGAAGACCCCCTGAGCTCTCATCTTCTTCACCATTTGATTCTTCGACAATTCCCATTGATTCCTCATCACTATGCTCCCCAAGCTCTTGTACAAGCAGATTCAAGTCCTTCGAAGACTCAACATGAGCAATGGTCATAAAAGCAAAGTAAATCTCTTCTCCGTCACAGCTTTCCTCAGAATCAGAATTGGATGAATCTAAGTCACTAAGAGTTGTGGCGTACGCCTTGCCCTTCGATTTCAAATAGTTGGGACACTCTTTCTTGAAATGTTCGTGTCCGTTGCACTCGAAACAAGTGATTCCTTATGTAGATTGGGATTCCTTTCCATCTTTCTATTTGAATTCCTTTTTCTCCCTTCCTGAACTTTGGAATTTCTCTTTATCACTAAATTTTCCATTGTTCTTGAATTTCAAGAATTTCTGGAAACTTTTCACAAGGTATGCAACATCTTTATCAACAACATCCTCATCCGATGAATCATAGACCTCCACTCTTTCATTAATGGTCTTAAGAGCAAGTGATTTGCTCTTCCTTTGTGTGGGCAACGGTAGTTCATAGGTCTGAAGTAAGCCAATCAGTTCTTGGACTTTGATATCATCAAGGTCCTTACTCTTCAATTGCTGTCACCTTGGCACGGAAGCTTTCTGGCAACGAACGAAGGATTTTCCTCACAACTTTAGAGTCCTCTGTTTTCTCTCCGAAGTTGAACTTGCCGATGACTATTTCATTCAGCTTGCTATAGAAAGAGTCAAAGGACTCGTCCTCACTCATTTTTAGCTCCTCGAAATGAGCTGTCAACATCTGTAGCTTGGTATCCTTCACTTTCTTTGTTCCTTCATACGTGGTCTCCAATATCTGTCATGCCTCATTAGCAATAGAAATGTGAGATATCCTGTGGAATTCTTCTGGAGACACACCACAAAAAATAGCGTTAAGTGCTTTGTTATTTGCATTAGACGTCGCGAGGGCTGCCTTATCCCACGTGGATTTGGTAGCCTCCGGCCTAGTCCATCCAATATCCACCGCATCCCAAACGATTTCATCCATAGAACACAAAAATGCCCTCATCCTGACTTTCCAAAAGGCATAGTTGCTACCATCAAAATATGATGGAGCATTTAAAGATTGAGACCGGTCCATCTTAAAAAGGGGTCAAGGATCGTACTAAGGTGTTTAAACCACAAAGAGTGCACCCACTTTGATACCAATTGAATATTCAAATAGTGTATGAACCACTATGAATGTTTAGATCCCCAAATTACAAATTACCATTTCAAGCTTTATATTAAACAATGTATGTGCAGAAAATGATTATAAGCTTATACCATAATTGATAAACAATCTAAACCAAATAAAATCACATCCACAATAGAAATTAAATGGCAAAGATTAAGGAAAGAGAGATGCAAACACAAGGACAACACAACGATGTGTTATCGAAGAGGAAATCCAAGCCCTTGGCGTAAAACCTCTCCGCCGCCCTCAAAGTGGTCAATAATCCACTAAAAACTGAAGTTGGGATTCATGAATAGCAATAGACCCTCTAAGCCTAATCTACCCAGTGTACCTAGGCCCTCCAAGCTTTTTGCTCCAATGAGATTACGACGAACATTTGTCTTCACTAGCTTACCGGATTTCGTTATAGCCCATAGCATCAACCAATAACCATTAGTCCTTTCTTAACTGCTTCCTAAAGCACCAAATAGCCTTCTCACAGATGTGGGTATGGTCAGAAAAGGATTTGGCTAAGAACCTCTCAAGGATGTAACAATGGAGAGGAAGAGAGTAAAGGAATTTAAAGAGTCTCTATGTAAAGATTGTGGATGAATCAATCTTGTTTTTCTCTTGGGTTTCTTTGTCAAAATTCTCTTTGGAAGCTCTCTACCTTTTGTCGGTATAAGGGGTATTTATACTGGAGTGAGAGTGGAATACGAAGAGTTAGTTTTTCCCAAACAAGGCTGGCTGGCGACTTGGCCTCGTGACTTGACTAAGTCGCGAGTTCAAGCTGCGAGATAACAGAACGGTCAGGCTAGACTTTTTCTCCTGTAGTGTTCTAGCTGGCGCGACTATTCATCTTCTCGCATGCTTCACTCGTGTGCTGCAGTTGGCAGCTTGCCAATCGCGAGTCACGCATGAGTCACAACCGCAAGTCTTTGCATCCTTGCACGATCTTGAGTATTTCTTCACACTCTCTCACCACTACCCTTACATAATTCACACCTAAATACAGGGTTACTAATTGCTAAATTACAAGTAATTTTGGTACGGAATAAAGCCAACACAATGGTTGATTGATTTCAACCTTACATAAAGAATTGTAAACTGAAGAGAAAATGAATCTAAATATATCCTGAATTTCGTGTTAATTGGCACTATTGAAGTGCCAATTGGCACTTTCAATAGTTTCTTCCAATTTTTATTTTTTTTACACGTTCTGGACTCTTTTAAATGTTTTTTTTAGTTGGAAAACACACCTGGACGTATTTTATAATTATATTCATGATAAGTATCATCCCAAATTGATGATTAAGACTTTAAAATAATTATTTCAGATATAATTACCCTAAAAATCTAATTATTAGTCTATTTTTAACATTATCAGCTTATTTCTTTTATTTCCATGCAACAAATTACATTTTAATAAGAATATTCCTCCAATCAAAAAAATATATTCAATTAATTTTAATTATTAAGCAATCAAAATTAATTTCAATTAATCATATGTGATAGGTTTCACCTCAATGAAGGCATGCACACCATTAAAACTTGATCTTATGATATCTTTTGATTTGACCAATTGATTTGGAAATCGAACATATCGTTGTGATATTTAAAACCTCAAGATCATTTTCATAACATGTGATGAATGAGTTAATGAATTAAATGCAGCCATGATTTTTAGGGTACATAGAATGGTCATTTTGTCATCTCCCAATGTTAAATTATAGGTGCAAAATTGAGTGTTTACACAACCAACTTTGCAAAATGAGCAATTCAATAAGAGGCGCCTGTTGGCATTTCAGACTTCCTTCTCCTTTTAGGGCCTATCTAAAAGAGATGTTCTTTCGTCAATTAGTCTCTATAAAATGTGTGTTAAGGCACCACTTGCAAGCCACCAAGTCTCCATGGATTTATGGTAAAACTCCAAATGGTTTCTTGCACCACTTAACTCTCTAACACTTAGTTAAAGTGTAGTGAGTGGTGATTTAAATCTTCTCACATTGATATGAAAATGGTGAGAAAAAAAGAGATGAGAGAATGACTATAGTTCAATTAATGGACATGGTTCTCTCTCTCTCTCTCAAAGGGGCAACTCAATACTGCTCTCTAAAACTCACAATCTAGTTCGCTAGGGTTGTTCTTGTGGATAAGATAAGATTGGACTATAGATTGGAATGAGCTAGCGAAGAGATAGAATGAAACAGCTATTTTTTGTCCTCGAAAACTCACAGGAGCAAAACATCTCATGAGTCACGAGAACAACTTCATCTTGCAGAAGCGAAACTCTTCTCATAGCAACAGTGACCAGGGCTCAAATGCATTTACCCAATTACAAATAAACCTCAAAAATACAATGTGTTGGAAATAAAAGAGAGATATTACTTGATTTTTCTTTGGAATTTACACAAAATGAAATTACAAAAAGAGGTGATGGAGATTAGGCACGGACTAGGTTGCTCTTTTGAGACGATATGCACCATCTACGGATTTATCTAAAATAGTAGATAAATAATTTCAACATGCTATCCCTTGGATATAATAGCCTAGCCACCTTGCTGATTATCCTTACAACTTTACAAGCCTATACCGCTTATAGGATATGAAACTCTCAATAGTACTCTCTTTTACTAGAATTATAAAGTAAAGAAGGAAAAAAAAAAAAATATATATATATATATATAAGAAGAAGTAGGCAAGTAATTTATTATTATTATTTTTGTTTTTTACAAGATAAAAATTCTACTCAGGGGCAGCGTTACGTGTTGGCAAGGGGGTTCAAATGAACCCCCTGACCTAGCAATTTATATATATATATATATATATATTTTTTTTACAAATTTTTTTTGACTCCCCTAAAATAAATATTTGAACACCCTCACCATAAAATTCTGTTTAAATCGAGCTAAAATAAGCTTGAATACAATCATTTTAATGCTATTTTTACCATAGAGAGTAAGTGAGAAATTGTAACTAGTTTTTATATTGACCCACAACTGACATCAATTTTTTACCTTTCTTTTTTGCTAATATATTATTATTTTTACCTACCTTTAACAACTTGCCACCTATATTTTGTTGTGAAATTTTTGTGCAAGTGTTGCGTCAACAACACTACTCTTAAAATGTTTAATTTTATAATAATGAAAAAAATGTTTCAAATTTTTGCTCATTCGTTAAAAATAAATAGACCTTCTATCTGGGACTCTGTCTTACTTTTTTATTGACAACAAATTTTCTTCTTCATCAGCAAAAAATTACACTACTATTCCAATCAACTGATCTATATTTATATCTGTGATTTCTTTCTTCATTCTCTCTATCTCTCTTTCTCCAATCTATGTTTTCTTAGATTTTGTCTTTGTTTGATCAAGTAGTTTTCTTAGATTTTATCTCTGTTTGCTCCAATTCTAAGAGAGTGACCATGTGTATAGTTAAAAAACCGTACACTTCAAAAGCAAAAATTTATATTAGTTTTTTATTTTTTTTTATTAGTTCACATTTACTCCTAGTCCCACTCCTAGGTTTTTTATTATTCTTCTTTATAATATATTTTTATTTAATTAATATTACANAGTTCAATTAATGGACATGGTTCTCTCTCTCTCTCTCAAAGGGGCAACTCAATACTGCTCTCTAAAACTCACAATCTAGTTCGCTAGGGTTGTTCTTGTGGATAAGATAAGATTGGACTATAGATTGGAATGAGCTAGCGAAGAGATAGAATGAAACAGCTATTTTTTGTCCTCGAAAACTCACAGGAGCAAAACATCTCATGAGTCACGAGAACAACTTCATCTTGCAGAAGCGAAACTCTTCTCATAGCAACAGTGACCAGGGCTCAAATGCATTTACCCAATTACAATATACCTCAAAAATACAATGTGTTGGAAATAAAAGAGAGATATTACTTGATTTTTCTTTGGAATTTACACAAAATGAAATTACAAAAAGAGGTGATGGAGATTAGGCACGGACTAGGTTGCTCTTTTGAGACGATATGCACCATCTACGGATTTATCTAAAATAGTAGATAAATAATTTCAACATGCTATCCCTTGGATATAATAGCCTAGCCACCTTGCTGATTATCCTTACAACTTTACAAGCCTATACCGCTTATAGGATATGAAACTCTCAATAGTACTCTCTTTTACTAGAATTATAAAGTAAAGAAGGAAAAAAAAAAAAATATATATATATATATATAAGAAGAAGTAGGCAAGTAATTTATTATTATTATTTTTGTTTTTTACAAGATAAAAATTCTACTCAGGGGCAGCGTTACGTGTTGGCAAGGGGGTTCAAATGAACCCCCTGACCTAGCAATTTATATATATATATATATATAATTTTTTTTACAAATTTTTTTTGACTCCCCTAAAATAAATATTTGAACACCCTCACCATAAAATTCTGTTTAAATCGAGCTAAAATAAGCTTGAATACAATCATTTTATGCTATTTTTACCATAGAGAGTAAGTGAGAAATTGTAACTAGTTTTTATATTGACCCACAACTGACATCAATTTTTTACCTTTCTTTTTTGCTAATATATTATTATTTTTACCTACCTTTAACAACTTGCCACCTATATTTTGTTGTGAAATTTTTGTGCAAGTGTTGCGTCAACAACACTACTCTTAAAATGTTTAATTTTATAATAATGAAAAAAATGTTTCAAATTTTTGCTCATTCGTTAAAAATAAATAGACCTTCTATCTGGGACTCTGTCTTACTTTTTTATTGACAACAAATTTTCTTCTTCATCAGCAAAAAATTACACTACTATTCCAATCAACTGATCTATATTTATATCTGTGATTTCTTTCTTCATTCTCTCTATCTCTCTTTCTCCAATCTATGTTTTCTTAGATTTTGTCTTTGTTTGATCAAGTAGTTTTCTTAGATTTTATCTCTGTTTGCTCCAATTCTAAGAGAGTGACCATGTGTATAGTTAAAAAACCGTACACTTCAAAAGCAAAAATTTATATTAGTTTTTTATTTTTTTTTATTAGTTCACATTTACTCCTAGTCCCACTCCTAGGTTTTTTATTATTCTTCTTTATCATATATTTTTATTTAATTAATATTACATAAAAATATAAGAAGTTATTATGCATGCAATGGTTGTTGTCTTACTGATTTTTAAACTATTAATAAATTTTTTAGACTATTACACAATATAGTTGTATTGTATACCAAATTGTATATAATATGGAAGTTGTATAATAATAATAATAATAATTATTATTATTATTATTATTTTATTTTTTATTTGCCCCCATGACAAATTTCTAGCCCTGCCACTCATCAATTCACTTATTTGAGTGTATAACCAATAATAACATAAATTATAATAATTTTTTTTAGAACAAAAAAAAGGGGACTCACAGGTGCAGTTATTATCCCACTCCCTAAGGTACAGTTGGGTAAGCCCAAGGGTACCACTAGCTAGAAAGTGGAGCTCAGAGACCCCAACCCCACACAAGCCCCATTGATTTTTAATCCACACATTGAAATTGTGTAACCCACATAGCGCGGGCATGGGGTGCCGAACCTAGGCACCTGATGGGGACACAGCAGCCACTTACCACTTTGGCACATGAGCTAGTGGTAAATTATTTATAAAAATAATCCAACACAATTTATTGATCAAATTTACAAGAAAATTTGGCACAAAATTAAGCCAACAAATACAAAAAATTTACTTTAAGCTTTTTGTAGTAAAACTTGTAGTATCTTTAGCATTTTTCATTCGATTTTGTGTGGTTTACATGAATTTATTAAGATCATTAGGTTTTCTAAATATTATGTGTCTTATATTTGAATAAAAATTAAAAGAAATTGGGGATTTAAAAATTTAAATGAGAAAAGAGAACCTTTCCCAGAGTTATGAAGTATATGGAAAATATAAGGTAGCCATGCCTTTAAGAGATGGAAATGGAGAATTGAGAGAAAAGAGAGAATAATCAACTAACATTCCTTTTTCTTTTTCTTTTTTCTTTTTTTTTTTCTTTTTTGATACCACAAAAGGAAGATACATAGTTATCAGATTACAAAAAAGTTGGATCAGCCCAACTTTGGTGAACTAGCATTCTGACTGCCAGAGATGCAACATTATATACAAAATCAAGCACAAGCCTAGGAACCTCTAATAGCTCACAAAACATCCAGATCATCAATGAGAGACCTTTCTTGCCAAGCTGGTTTCTTGGATTTACTAACAAGTTGGATTAGGTCCTTGCTATTGGTCAAAATAAGGATCGTTTGAAAACCATGATTTCTGACTATGATGACAGCTTCCATCAAAGCCTCTTGCACAGCCCCATTAGTTGTACTTGCTTTGCTACTAGCAACACCATAAAATCTGATAACTCCCTGATGATCTTTAGCTTCATAAGCCGAAGCACTCTTGTTGAGCCTTGAGTTTCTAGTCCCTGCAATTTTAATCAGGAGCTTCCACTATCTAGTGACTATTTTGGGTTCATTGCTTGGCCTGCTACATCTGATATGTGGGCTACGTTGGCTGAAGAAGACTTCTTTGTGCCTACAAGAAAAAGTTTGGGCTGTTAGGATTACTTCCATGGGGTTGGGCTGTTTACCTTCGTGTACCACCATGTTCCTATGAAACCAAACAGTCCACAATGTGGTAAAAATGTTCTGCATATATTCTAAAAAGCCTTCTTCATTCCAGTTGTGAGAAATAGTCAAATTCCTTAACCATTGCTGCACTAATCTATATATTACTAAAAGCTGAAGTGTAGCATTTAATGCTACTACTCTCATGTTGCACCACATCAGCTGCCACGTCATTTTCTTTAAAAAAAATATAATTTTTCCTTCAATTCTAAAATGGTTTTTACAATTTTTAGCTCTATAAATGCAGCCCACTACCTATTCATTTACTCCTACTATCACACTATAATTAATTTGTATAATTAATCCAGCCCACCTCTTATTTATTTAGTTCCACTATCAAGACCAATCCAAAGCCATTTCAGTTCAACTTAAAAGGAAAAAGAAATTAAAAATATCAAACATTCAAGCCAGTTTGGAAAAAAAAAAAAAGGGAAGCATTTAGGGTTTTGCGTGACCAAATAGAAAGCAGAGAGAGTTTGAACTATATAATGTAGAGGGAAGCTTAAAGGGAGGAAAAAAAAAAAAAAACGTTGAAGCCTTCAGGTATTGCTTGAGAAAACAAAGAGTTTGAAAGCTACCCACTTTCTTGCTCTACCATTTCTCAGTAACGGTTGACTATCTGATTTCCTTCCTCCCTTTATTCCTTTCCACATGATTTATAAATACTGACAGAACCTCCCTGCATTGGTTGAGGTATCCCTACATCTCAATTCTTTTTTTTTGGCGCAAAACTTTTATGCTCTATTTATATGAATATGAGACCTTTTTTTTTTTTTTTTTTTTTCTTCGTTTGTTTGTGTTTGGTTAAGGTGTCTGCATTTGCTTATGTACACGCAAACTTGGGACTTTGCAGTCTCTTATTCTGCAGTAGAGTAAGTGTTCCATTGAGGATAAATTTTAATGCACTCTCTTGGGAATTAAACTTTGGTGATATACATATTGTTTTTTTTTTTTTAATTAAAAAATGTTGAGTGTAACTATTTTTGTTTAATTCTTTCTTCCTGTAGATTGGGAATATATTTTATCCTTGCTCATTCACAGTATTGGATTCTCCCAATATGGAATTCCTCTTTGGGCTGGATATGCTCTAGAAGCACCAGGTAGCATAATCTTTCTAATATCTGATGTACCTTTTCATTTTCTTGGTTCTAATTGATGTTATTTAGGTTTGTTATTCTTTTCTGACTTAGTCAATAATCGCATTGCATTATAGATTTAAAGGATAATGTTTTGAGAGTTGGTGGTGGAGAAGTTTCTGTACCATTTTTGCAAGGTTGGCCTTCTAATCATTTTTGCAAGTTTTTGTACCACTTTTGCCTAAATGTCGTTTCAATAGTACTATAATTTTACAGCCAAAAAAACTATTTTATTTTACCTTGGTTTATTTGGAAATATCTCAGGTCTCATTTTTTTTAATGTGCTGTGGCTTATTGGAAGAATGGAAGACTTTGAAGTGGTAAAGTATAAAGTGTTGGTGGTATGTCTCATCCATTCCAAGGGGATTTAAAGGTGAGTTTTCATCTCTCTCGATTGCTTATGTTAGGTTCTAAATGTTTAGAACAATTGGCAAATCGTGAACACAAACTTGTCTAGATATAGATCTTAGAGTCTATAGGTTTTGTTAGACAATGCTCAAGGTGATTCAAGTCAAGATTCAAGAACATACAAGCTGCAGGAAGAAGACTTCATATTTTGCCTGGTTCGATCGATCGAAAATTAGACTCGATCGATCGAACCACGTACAGATTTATTTTTCTGCAGAGTTCCAGTTCAGCCCAAACTCTATTTAAACGTCTTGGGGTTCAAGTAAAACACTCCTATATATAAGGAAAACCCTAGAACGTTTTTGGGACTTTTGAGAGAGAGAAGAGTGTGCCTCTTTTGTATCTAGGGTTTTGTACCCAAATCTCTCTAAGCCTTTGTTGCTCATATTGCTGTTTTGTGTAAATCTCTTGTAAGATCTTTGAGGAGTTTTCCTTTACACAAAGCTTAGGGTTTTCAAGGTGAAGATATTATCAAAACCTTGATGATCATTCAGTTGCAGATTCAAGAGCTTAAAGAATATCAAGCGTGGGTGCTTGTAGCTGATTGAAGAATTCAAGAAAGAAGGAGTCTGTGGATTCGGAGCTTGCACGTGGTCGTGTCAGTAAGTTCTACTAGTGGGTAGCATTAGGAAGTCAAGCGGGGAGCTTGTAGTCCTTCTGTATGAACTTCGATTCTTTCACATAGTGGATTCAGGTTTACCTTGAGGATAGCTAGGTCAAATCCTCCCCAGGTTTTTACCGTGTGGTTTCCTAGGTGATCATATCATTGTGTATTTTATTATTCCGCTGCTTTATTATTTTGATATGATTATTTGATTGCTTTAACCTAGAATTGCATAATTTGACTAAGTAACAACTTGGTTAATTAATCTAAGCTAATCAATCTGGTTGTTCTAAGGGGTCTAAAACAGTTCAAAAAGATATTTCAATAAAATATTCATTTTTTATTAATTTTTTATTATTTTATCTAATGGTTATACTTTTTTAATGGATGCAAAAGTGATTGTAGAACTGCTTGAAACTAATAACAGTGCTAATAGACCATTTTCTCTTCTTCTTGATGACTGCGGATCCTTACTAGACAGATTCCACCAAGTCCTAGTGGAGCATGTGTTTCAGGAAGGGAATAAAAGTGCAGATGTGCTTGCAAGAAGGGGCACTGTTATGTTAGAGATTTTTGTTGTTTTTTATTTCCCCCATAACTCTGACATACTTTTATGTGTACCCAAAATATGGCTATTGGGCTTAACCTCTACTTGGGCTCACAATCTATTTGTTTTGTGGGCTTTGGGTTTCCTACTATGGGTGGTCCTATGCTTGGAGGACCCAAATACGCCCCTGTTTCCTCAAGTCTTTCTCTTTTCCTCATAGAGTCACTCCCTTACTTTCCTTGAGTGCTTGCTCTTTTCTCTTAATATTCTCCCAAGAATTGCCAACTACTCTTCCTCATCCTCTTCTCCTATTTATAGGCTCAGATAAGTGGAGGTGTCATGATTGTTCCCCCTACTAGTGCGAATGAGGGTCCAATTCCGTCATCTTAAAGTGGATATTTCATAGGAGAGGTGGTAGTGGCATTGGAAATGATTCCTACCTCTAGGAGCCAGCTCGGCAGCGATGTTTTCAAAGGCACTATTGGGCAGTCGAGTATAAGGTGTTTTCGAGCAATATCGTTCCCGACCTGGTTAGAGATGATTGGGAGGGGTTTGACTGGGGTATTCATGCCAGCGCAGTCTTGTTTCAGCTCCTGGGCCCAAAATGGGCCCTGAGGTGTCCAAATCGAGGCCACAGGTCAATAATGAGGGCAGGGTGACATATTAGGCCACTTGGCCGAGTCCCAAGGCCCAATGGGCCTGGGGCCCTGGCCCGTACAACTCTCTATTGTAAATATGGAACCACCAAAATAGTGGTTCCAGCGACTACCGATAGATTGGTGTCTCCGCCCATCATATCGCCATCAATGAAATATTTCAGTATGTCGTTTCAGGATTACTCACCGGATATATATATATATATATATATATATTATTTACTATTAGTACGGTGAGTGATATAAAATTTTAATTTAAAAAAGGTGCTGATTTGAATTAAAAATTTTAAGATAGACTTTAATGAAATTCCAAATAAAATCATCAGCTTTGTTGGGAAAAAAAAAAAAACTCAATTATGATTCTTTTGTAATTAAATCATATTGTAGAGATATTTGCAAACTAGGAAGCTTCACTCACTTTTAAACCCCATATGTCACTTTTTTTTGTTTTTTTTCACAAAATCACATCTTTTCTCTACTTCCTCTACCATGGTCTTTTCTCTTCATTTTTTTTTTTTTTTTTGATCTTTTCCTTTGCCGTAGCTCTCAAGCATTGGTTTCTCTCAAGCACATTTTTTATTTATTATAATCTTTTCCTTTGCCATAGCTCTCAAGCACTTGATGGGTTTTTTGTTGAAAGTTTTATTTTGGGTTCTAAGTTGTTAGAGTTTTCCGTTGAAGGTTTGATTTTGGGTTTGGATTGATTTTTGGTTTCCTTTTCCTTTGTTTTTGGTTGATTTTGTGATTGGAATATCATGGGTTGTGATGAGGTGTGATGGGTTGTAAAGTAAAATTTCCATCAATATAATTTACATAAGCTTCACTTTTGCTTTTAAAAGTAAAATTCAAAAACCCTTTTTTTCTCTCGTGTTCTTTGCCAATTTCTTGTTATTATGGTAACTCTAAAATCTGCTCTATTATTTTGTGGAGATTACATGGAAGATTATGAAGTTATGGTTCCATTTTGTGTGCTTAAGGCATTTGGGGTACGTGTTGATTGCGTCTCTCCAAACAAGCAATCCGGCCACAAATGCATCACTACTGTTCATGACTTCATGAGCTTCGAGGTAATCTTTAACAATTTTATTTTTACTAAATTATAGATCACAAGCCTAAAGTTGGGGTAATTGTGATTTTTCCTCCAAAAATTTCAAAATTTTGATTCGCTTTTGTAACATTATGTATTGTTTGGATTTCCTCCCTGTTTTGTCAATATCTATATTTTCATATTGGCACCCCAACGACACTCTATGTTTGTATTTGTTTTGATTTACAATCTCTATATTTGGGATTGTTTTGATTTTGCTTCCTCTATGTTTAGGGTTATTTTGATTAATCTAACACTTAATAGATAGTTCGGACAACATATTAACGAAAGTAAGTAAATTCAAAGGGCAAATTACAGTAAACCCACCTGTGTTTTGACCTGTTTGCACATTACCTACATGTAGTTTAAAACTTAACACTTTACCCAGCTATGTTTAACTCCATTGAGTCTTCGTTACCCATATCTGTTAAAAACAAGGGTAAACATGTCTTTTCGCTCTCATTTTATGTCTCTCTCATCCAAAAAAAAAAATACAAAAGAAAACAAGATCAAAATGGGCTATTTCAAACCTAGGAATATGCATCTCTTAGAACATGGCTCAAATCATTTTTTTTTTCAAACCCAAAAAACAAGAACACAACATTTGCAAATATAGTTCAAGATTTTCAATTATACACATCCAAAAACCTTTTCGAAACTAACTCCCCTGACTCCATACCAAAAATCCCTCTCATTTTTCAAACCCAAAAACCAAACTCAACACAAACCCCAACCTCCTTCTCGGATTGAATTTAGTAGCAGAAAATCGGTTATGGAGTTGGAGCAAACGCCAAAGAGAACCATCATCATCAATGGTGTTGGTGAATAGAGTAGCAAAATCCACCAGTAAAAACAAAAAGAAACCCACAAACACAACAACCAACAATCCAAGAAACCCTCTAGTACTCATTGTCTAAAATTAAAACCCACCATACCCACCTTCATTGTGAAATCCCGCTCCCATGAATTCCACCCACGAGCACCACAACTTAGCACTGCCACCACCATGCTCACAATCCACAACAACCGCAAGCCACAAACCACCATAATCATATCATATCAAACCCACAACCCAAAAAAAAAAAAAAAAAGAAAAAGAAAAAAGAAAGAAAGGGATAAATCTTCCTGGATTTTGCTCTTGGGTTTTCCATTTGGGTGGCTAATTGGATTTTTGCTGTGGTGGCCAATTGGCCTTGTTAGCACCACAATTGGAAAGAGAAGAGATGAGAGAGAGAGATCAATCGATGTAGTGGAATAGAGGGATAAATCTGAGTTAGAGAGAGAGATGATGGGAGTAAGAGAGAAAGATGATGAGAATTTGAGAGAGAGAAACGATGAAGCAAATAAGTTCGCTTGTCTATTTGATCTTGTTTTGACACATAGCTGTTTCTCTACAAAATCCCCTCTTTGATTTATTTGTTTGTGTTTTCTCTATTTTTTTTTTTTAGGGAGAAGAAAGACATAAAATGGGAGCAAAAAGATCTATTTACCCATTTTTTTTAACAGAGGTGGGTAAAAAAGACTTAATGGAGTTAAAGGTGGACAAAATGTTAAGTTTTAAACCACGGGTAGGCAATGTGCAAAGAGGCCAAACCACAAGTGGAGTTACTGTAATTTACCCAAATTCAAATGATATTGAACATTAGAGGAGTGGATCATGATTTTGAAAATTTAAAGAGCAAAATCAAAATAATCAAAAAATTTCAGTGTGTAATTTGTAATATGGTAGTGTAAGGACCCTTTTGGCCTTCAAGCCCGACAGGGATGTGGACTTTAGCCCAAAAAGTCCAAAACAATAAATTTGTAGAGGATAAGTTAGAAAACTGGGCTTTAGTGAATCAAGTGATGAGCTAACAGATTTTAATGACAAGAAAGGAAAGATAATAGACGTATCCTTAAGGAGAATCGTCCTTGGCCAAGTCCGAGGTGATTGATTCTTAGGTATTTCCCTTAAAATTTTATTACAAGTCTGGTTTTAGATTGCTATAAGGTTTTTTTCTTGATTTTCTGATCTCCCTTCTCATGGAGGTTCTCTTACATTATATAGCTTCCTTTAAACCATTTTGATCTTACACTTGTTGATCATCTGAGCCCTCACTTGAGTGCTTATCCCATCAGACGCCCCCTTCGGCTCTCTGTGAATTATGGTAGCCAAGGCAGCATTGTTCCCTATCCCATTAGACGGGGTTTTTTTAAAAAATAACTATAAATTTCAAACTATATTATTAGTTAGGCAATGTTTGAAACATATTTGGTTTATAGCAATTCGACTTTTCTGGAGTCGATTTCGCCCTTTGAAAATCCACTAGGAAATCGAGTTTCTAAAACTCGATTTCCAAAATCGAGTTTCTAACACTCGATTTCCTAGTGGATTTTCAAAGGGCAAAATCGACTCCAAAAAAGTCGAATTGCTATAAACCAAATATGTTTCAAACCTTGCCTAACTAATAATATAGTTTGAGAAATTTGGTTATTTTTTAATAAAATTGATGCCCCCTTCGGCTCTCTGTGAGTTATGGTAGCCAAGGTAGCACTGTTCAGGGGTCTTCTCCACATAAATGCAGCCAGAAAAATAGCTGCTGTGCATTCAATGTGGTGGTAGCAGCTTTTTCTTAGATTCCTCTGAGCTCCCATCCCTTTTGCACGATCATATCGCCTGTCTCTATCAATAGATCATCCTGGAAAGTTACCTTAAATGATAAGGTATACGTTTGATCCATGCCTTGCTTATCTGAGGAGGTGTTCCTCCTCGGACCAACTTTCTCAGCCATTTCATTTGTATTTTACTTATGGGGTTCTGAGCTTAACACCCTCGCTGCTGTTTATCCTCCTCAGACAAACAAAGTCCTCGACCAAGTATATGAATTTGGGCCCTTATCCCTACAGGTAGTTTTTATTTATTTATTATTTATTTAAAAATATCTTTTGTAGGAAAAGAGAATTGAACCTTGAACGTCTCTATTAGGAAGTGTTAGTTAAACTAAAAGTCATTGGTCTTGACTCTAGATGCCCTTTTTTAAGAGAGGTTAACAATGAGATCCTTGATCTTTAACTCACATGTTTGTTTGCAAAGAATTTTTACATCTCAAGAATGTCCGAGTGTGCATTAGGTCAAATTATAAAAACTTTTATTTTTTTGAGAAAGTTTTAACCTATCTCTTTATCATAGACTAAGACACTAATCGATTTTTTGTTGTAGATGGAGATTCTCTTATTTAACCATTAGAGTTAATTGGTGTCTTGTAAAAATGAAAAAAATAGGATAGTAATTACCAACCACATTTAAATTGGTAAAATTATTAGTACTTTTTATTTTGTTGAAGTGTAAGTGTATAAAATATTATTTAGCAATTAAATAAAATTTGAAAAGATATTGGTCTTGATTCCTTGCATCTTATTCTTACCTACCCCATTATAGGATACCCGTACTCAATTCTCATCGTTCTCTTTTTATCTAATTAATTGAGTGACATAACCATTTTGATGATAGTACAAATTTATCTAGGATGATAGAAATGCTTCTTCTTCTTCATCATTCAGTTCCTCAATGAGTTTTTTTCTCATATAAGAAATACTTCTTTTTCTTCATCATTAATATTGTACCAAGAAGTGAAATCGGGTTGGGATAAAACTAGATAAAATCTCAAATTCTAAATTTATGTACAAAAATAAAATAAAAGTTAAAAACTAAAATTATAATATTTTTTAATATATAAAACTTACTGCTTGAGATGAAAATGAATATGATAAATGTGACATCAACAACCTAACAAATAAATTTCTTAATTATATTTGTAGGGGGGAAAGGCTTAGGAGCCCATATTTATGTATATATTGGGCCAAGGGCCCAACTCGAGGATGCAAACAATCCGAGGACGAGTAAAACACTTTTATAAGGACCTGAGTTAGTGAAGAGAAAAATCCTATTAAAGCCACCCAGGGTGTGCCCCGAGGAAGAATCCCTCCTCGGCTGGGCGAGACCGAGGTCAAAAGGTATGGTCTGCCATTAAGAGCAATGCTCCGGACCATTCTACCATAGAGGATAAGTATCAAGAAGGAAAAGGACAAAGGAGAGCTATGAAATATATAAGAAAAAAAATGCTAACATAGCATTAAATGCTTTGTAGTTGACTGAGCAATGCTTTATAACTTTACAGCTACTTTCAAAGATTTTAGGGAGGGATTGATGGGACAAGTATCAATACTATCAATCCAAATCTACACGTGGAAAGAAGAAAGAGGGGGGATGGGAGTATAAAACTGGAAAGTAACAATGAAGAAAAGGGGGGGACTCTATGAAGTGGATTTATAGGAACACTTGCCTCCTCAGACAAGAGGTTCGTTCATGTCAGTATTCCTTATTTGTGCATAATAGCCATCCAATTCCATATTAGCCTTTGTTCAATTTACTAGGGCCTAGTTCTTTGATACACTATCTACAAATTCATTGTTTTGGGCCCTTTGAGCTTAAGTCCATTCATCTTGGATTGAGCCACAAATCTAGTCCTTACAATTGGCACCGTCTGTGGGAAGAACTTGTGTAATAGTGAGTGCAACGCTTAACTATGGTAGGATCAGGTCCACACTAGGAAAAGTCTTTGGGATGCCAACATGGCGACCCTTTTGTCAGCCTTGAACAAAGAGGTGACTGTGAGGGAAGTATGCATACCGCTTATATTGATAGGAGTCAACTTCGATGAACACAAGTTTGAAACATATTTGGTTTATAGCAATTCGACTTTTCTGGAGTCGATTTCGCCCTTTGAAAATCCACTAGGAAATCGAGTTTCTAAAACTCGATTTCCAAAATCGAGTTTCTAACACTCGATTTCCTAGTGGATTTTCAAAGGGCAAAATCGACTCCAAAAAAGTCGAATTGCTATAAACCAAATATGTTTCAAACCTTGCCTAACTAATAATATAGTTTGAGAAATTTGGTTATTTTTTAATAAAATTGATGCCCCCTTCGGCTCTCTGTGAGTTATGGTAGCCAAGGTAGCACTGTTCAGGGGTCTTCTCCACATAAATGCAGCCAGAAAAATAGCTGCTGTGCATTCAATGTGGTGGTAGCAGCTTTTTCTTAGATTCCTCTGAGCTCCCATCCCTTTTGCACGATCATATCGCCTGTCTCTATCAATAGATCATCCTGGAAAGTTACCTTAAATGATAAGGTATACGTTTGATCCATGCCTTGCTTATCTGAGGAGGTGTTCCTCCTCGGACCAACTTTCTCAGCCATTTCATTTGTATTTTACTTATGGGGTTCTGAGCTTAACACCCTCGCTGCTGTTTATCCTCCTCAGACAAACAAAGTCCTCGACCAAGTATATGAATTTGGGCCCTTATCCCTACAGGTAGTTTTTATTTATTTATTATTTATTTAAAAATATCTTTTGTAGGAAAAGAGAATTGAACCTTGAACGTCTCTATTAGGAAGTGTTAGTTAAACTAAAAGTCATTGGTCTTGACTCTAGATGCCCTTTTTTAAGAGAGGTTAACAATGAGATCCTTGATCTTTAACTCACATGTTTGTTTGCAAAGAATTTTTACATCTCAAGAATGTCCGAGTGTGCATTAGGTCAAATTATAAAAACTTTTATTTTTTTGAGAAAGTTTTAACCTATCTCTTTATCATAGACTAAGACACTAATCGATTTTTTGTTGTAGATGGAGATTCTCTTATTTAACCATTAGAGTTAATTGGTGTCTTGTAAAAATGAAAAAAATAGGATAGTAATTACCAACCACATTTAAATTGGTAAAATTATTAGTACTTTTTATTTTGTTGAAGTGTAAGTGTATAAAATATTATTTAGCAATTAAATAAAATTTGAAAAGATATTGGTCTTGATTCCTTGCATCTTATTCTTACCTACCCCATTATAGGATACCCGTACTCAATTCTCATCGTTCTCTTTTTATCTAATTAATTGAGTGACATAACCATTTTGATGATAGTACAAATTTATCTAGGATGATAGAAATGCTTCTTCTTCTTCATCATTCAGTTCCTCAATGAGTTTTTTTCTCATATAAGAAATACTTCTTTTTCTTCATCATTAATATTGTACCAAGAAGTGAAATCGGGTTGGGATAAAACTAGATAAAATCTCAAATTCTAAATTTATGTACAAAAATAAAATAAAAGTTAAAAACTAAAATTATAATATTTTTTAATATATAAAACTTACTGCTTGAGATGAAAATGAATATGATAAATGTGACATCAACAACCTAACAAATAAATTTCTTAATTATATTTGTAGGGGGGAAAGGCTTAGGAGCCCATATTTATGTATATATTGGGCCAAGGGCCCAACTCGAGGATGCAAACAATCCGAGGACGAGTAAAACACTTTTATAAGGACCTGAGTTAGTGAAGAGAAAAATCCTATTAAAGCCACCCAGGGTGTGCCCCGAGGAAGAATCCCTCCTCGGCTGGGCGAGACCGAGGTCAAAAGGTATGGTCTGCCATTAAGAGCAATGCTCCGGACCATTCTACCATAGAGGATAAGTATCAAGAAGGAAAAGGACAAAGGAGAGCTATGAAATATATAAGAAAAAAAATGCTAACATAGCATTAAATGCTTTGTAGTTGACTGAGCAATGCTTTATAACTTTACAGCTACTTTCAAAGATTTTAGGGAGGGATTGATGGGACAAGTATCAATACTATCAATCCAAATCTACACGTGGAAAGAAGAAAGAGGGGGGATGGGAGTATAAAACTGGAAAGTAACAATGAAGAAAAGGGGGGGACTCTATGAAGTGGATTTATAGGAACACTTGCCTCCTCAGACAAGAGGTTCGTTCATGTCAGTATTCCTTATTTGTGCATAATAGCCATCCAATTCCATATTAGCCTTTGTTCAATTTACTAGGGCCTAGTTCTTTGATACACTATCTACAAATTCATTGTTTTGGGCCCTTTGAGCTTAAGTCCATTCATCTTGGATTGAGCCACAAATCTAGTCCTTACAATTGGCACCGTCTGTGGGAAGAACTTGTGTAATAGTGAGTGCAACGCTTAACTATGGTAGGATCAGGTCCACACTAGGAAAAGTCTTTGGGATGCCAACATGGCGACCCTTTTGTCAGCCTTGAACAAAGAGGTGACTGTGAGGGAAGTATGCATACCGCTTATATTGATAGGAGTCAACTTCGATGAACACAGGGAGGATTGCTTGAGGGGGCATAGTTCTAGGGGCTTTTGACGCCAAGTACACGCCTTGTACCTCTGTTAAGGGCCAGGTCCTTGCGAACCTGGTGGCCAAGTTCGTTGAACCTCCGTCAGAGGAAGTGGCAGCGACACAAAGCATGGATGGAAAATCACAAATCAAAGGGGCTCCAAAGTGGGGCTAGTGCTGGTTTCTCCTGATCTTTATAAGTGTTCAAACAGAACCCAAGTAATGTTTGGGGTCCTCGGACCAGATGCTTAGGGGAAATTAACGCAAATTAACGTCATTATAAGTGTTTAAACAGAACCCAAGTCATGCCTGAAACCCAAGTTATGCCTAGGGTACTCGGACCAGATGCTTAGGGGAAATTAACGCAAATTAACGTCATTACAAGTGTTCAAAACAAAACCATAGTCATGCCTGGAGTCCTCGGACCAGATGCTATAAGAAAATTAACACAAACTAATATTTTAAATAAAGTGTTAAAACAAAACTTTAGTCATTACAAGTGTTCAAAACAGAACCATAGTCATGCCTGGAGTCCTCGGACCAGATGCTATAAGAAAATTAACACAAACTAATATTTTTAATAAAGTGTTAAAACAAAACCTTAGTCAGGCCTGAAGTCCTTGGACTAGATGCTAAGGGGAAGTTAAAACACTGTGACGTCTTTTATAACTGCTTAAACTGAACCTAAGCTATGTACAGCTCCTCGGACCATGTGCCTTGGATGATTTGACATTTTCTACTTATTTTTGCTAGGTATTAAAACAGGTCCCAGATTATATCCATCTCCTCGGATCACTTGATTTGGGTTTATTATTCTCCATTGGTTGCATAGTTTGCAGTATAAGCACATGATCGTTTTCCTTATTAGTTTTGCACAGTTAATTTATCTAAGCAAGCGGCAATGCATCACTGTTGGCGTTGACAGAGTTAGGGTGACAATGTTTCGTTACTATCAACAACATCAGTTTAAAGTCCCATTGGAGGGAAAAGCAACAACACCAACATCCATGAAATAGTTATTGCAGAGAAAAGAAAGATTCATAAAGTAAAAAAAAGAAAAAAAAAGAAAAAGAAAAAAATGCAGCCCCTTTTATTAAATAGAGGAAAGGTACATTGTACATAGTAGCAAACTTCCACCACAGAAGGGGAAGACTAGGGTGATAAAAAAAAAAAAAAGAGAGAAAATCACTCATTAAGATCCTATTTCTCCTAGTTGCAAGATGTTCTGCTATCAAGGCTGAAAAATGGGAGACCTGTCTATCCTTTTTCTCCTAGTTGCAAGATGTTCTGCTATCAAGGTGAAACCTAAACTTTGTTGCACCAAAAGTCTGATGCGATCCGCACTTGCCTTGGGCTTTGGTAGGAGAATGAGAGTCTTCTTTCTTGCTTGATTGAAAAACAGGAACATCTTTGGCCTCCGCTTCCTTCGCCTTGACTGCATCCTCTTGGGCCTTGGCGGCATCCTTGGTTTCCTTGCCCTTGCCTTTATCCTTGGCCATCTCATCCCCTAGATCTTGATCACCATCTTGGTTGGATCTTTTTGGAAGCCCTGAAGGTTTGAGAATTTGAAGTTTTCGGAGAACTAGAAAATTTGCGAAGTGAAGAAGAACAATTCCCCAAGGGTGCCTTATATAGAAAGCAAAATCCATTGGGAGTTACCTCACTCGAAATCCAAAGAGAAAGTTACAAGTGAGAAAAATTCCGCTCAATTTCCAACAAAATCTTCAACCGTTGGATCTGCATCATGCTGGAGAACATAGGGAACATGGAGCCGCAAGAATTTATGAAGGCGCGCCTCGTATACCGAAGCATCAGGAGCATGTTTTGGGTAGTCAAAAAGGCTCCTATACAGTCAAAGGTGATGAAAAATGGGCGCAAAGGAACTATCATCATATCGAAATCCTCCTTTTTTCTCGAGGAGTTAGAAAAGAAGAATCTCGAGGGGCTATTGTAGGGGGGAAAGGCCTAGGAGCCCATATATACGTATATATTGGGCCAAGGGCCCAACCCGAGGATGCAAACAATCCGAGGATGAGTAAAACACTTTCATAAGGACCTGCATTAGTAAGTGAAGAGAAAAATCCTATTAAAGCCACTCAGGGGGGTTCCCCGATGAAGAATCCCTTCTCGACTGGGTGAGGCTGAGGTCAAAAGGTATGGTCTGCCATCAAGAGTAATTAGGGATGTCAATGGGGGTGGGGCAGGGCCGAAGGATGGGATATTCGTCCCCACCCCACATGGTTTTGTCTTGCCCTAGCCCTGCATGACGGGAAAAACTTTCTCACCCCATCCTCACCCCTTGGGGCCTTGCGAAACCCCACCCCACCCTGTGAAACACTACTTTTTGCTAATTTGCTCTACAATTAGTACAATTTTTTTTAATGAAACCTATTTCATTAATAAAAATATACTTGAAATTACAACTAAATTTATTCCATCAAATCAAATCAATTTTTAGGAAAAATTGAATAATATATCCAAGCATTTAACAAGACAATCACAAAAAAAAGAAAAAAAAGAAAAGAAAAGAAAAAAACCCTCATAGTATAACACATAACAAAATAAAGGCAGAGAATCACATTGAGTAGAATAAAATCAGCTAATATTAATATGTTATTTAAATAATAAGGTTTTAAGGTATGAGAAATTTATAATATAACCCTTAATAACGCAAGCGGGGAGGGAACGGGGAGGGGTGGGTCTAAAAAGTATAAACCCATCCCCACCCCGCCCTGTGGTGCGGGGGTAAAATCTTGCCCCATCCTCGCCCCATCACCTTTGCGGGGCGGGGAAAACCCGTGCAGGGCGAAGCGGGGGAGGGACGGGTTAAGCAGGGCGGAGCAAAATTGCCATCCCTAAGAGTAATGCTCCGGACCATTCTACCATAGAGGATAAGTATCAAGAAGGAAAAGGACAAAGGAGAGCTATGAAATATCTAAGAAAAAATTGCTAACATAGCATTAAATGCTTTGCAGCTGACTGAGCAATGCTTTATAGCCTTACAGCTACTCCCAAAGATTTTAGGGAGGGGCTGATGAGACAAGTATCAATACTATCAATCTAAATCTACACGTGGAAGGAAGAAAGAGGGGGGAATAGGAGTATAAAATTGGAAAGTAACAATGAAGAAAAGGGGGGAACTTTGTGAAGTGGATTTATAGGAACACTTGCCTCCTCGGACAAGAGGTTCGTTCATGTCAGTATTCCTTATTTGTGCATAATGGCTATCCAATTCCATATTAGCCGTTGTCCAATTTACTAGCGCCTAGTTCTTTGGCCCACTCTCTACAAATTCATTGTTTTGGGCCATTTAAGCCTAAGTCCATTCATGCTGGATTGAGCCACAAATCTGGTCCTTACAATATTTTTATTTTATATTTAAAAATTGATATATTAGTTTGGAGTAGTATTTATATAGTAAGATTTGTAATACTTTCACGTCATTTGAAAAAAAAAGAAAAAAAGTGAGCTATTAGTTACATTCTCACAGGGAGAATGTGTTAATCACTTTCCTATTCCCTCAACAACTCTACATAGAATTACCCAGCCATGTCTTTACATTAAATTCAAACTTTGATGAGGTAAAGTCAAAGTCCTATGATGCTCTCATTATACCTGGTGGCCGGTTCACGGAGCTCCTCAGCATCAACGAAAAGGCATTGAGCATTGTAAAAGAATTTGCTGAAGTAGGAAAACCTATAGCCATTACATGTCATAGCCAACTCATGTTAATCTCAGCGGGGCTCTTAAAAGGCAAGAAGTGCTTTGCATTTCCTAGCTTAAAGCCCATAATTGAGTTTGCAGGTGGGAATTGGTGGGCAAGACAAGTTGAAAATCCATTAGGAATTGACATTACTGCATGTGTTATGGATGGAAACATTTTGACTACTATTGGGTGGCCTACACGTGCTGAATATCTTGAAATTCTTCTATGATCCATTGGAGCGAAAATCACAAGAACTCGGGATAATGCAGTACTTTTTCTATGTGGGGTAAGCCTAAATTGATGCTAATCATTCCCATCATAAATGAAAATGACAGGAATCAATGTGAATTTGTTCTTTGGTGGTCCAGACAGTCAAGCGTATATACAAATAGGCAGAGACACTTGCATAAACAAGGTCATATATATTAATTCAATTTGATTTAGCATTAAGTTCGATCCATGCTACTTAACACACGTTTTTTTCTCGCCCTAGCTGCTCTCTGAGTTGCTAGAACGTAGAACCCTGTTATGTTGCTCGGAATGATAACTCATCCCCTCTGTTAATCATCCTTAGTAGTAGGGCCTTCCTGACCCCCGTTTTTCCTTCACGAGTGGTCTATTTCTTCTCTTCTACCCTTTCTTTCTAGCGTTACCACCATGGACGATATTCTTCAAGACTGGAAAAAACTATTTTTGACAGAGGAGGACACAAAATTTAGTTTGTCAAAGTCGAAAAATCTGCGCAGCAAGGAGTTTGTTTTGGCTGCAAAATTCCTTACAAGGAGAGCCTTGAATGTGGAAGCGATAGGTCGCACTTTTAAACCACTTTGGAGAGCCAAAAAGGAGTTCAAGGTATGTGAGGTTGGTGACCATATCCTTTTGTTCGTCTTTGAAACCGAATCAGACGCTGAACGGGCCCTCGCCAATGAACCTTGGACCTTCGACAAACATGTGGTCCTGCTACAGAGGTTTGATGGATCTACTCCAGCGAGATATTTGCGATTCACTAAAATAAAAATCTGGGTACAACTTCACGGATTGCCAATGAGGATGCTTGATCCAGAGACTGCAGTTGAAATAGGAGAATCACTCGGCCAGGTAATACCATTCAAAAACTTTAGTGAATTGGTAGGGGGTGACTTCTTACATGTTCAAGTGGAAATCGACATCTCAAAGTCTTTGTGCCGAGTTGTCGGGTCGCACTAGAGGATAATGAAGAGATCTGGGTCTCTTTCAAATATGAGAAACTCCCTAATTTCTGTTATTGGTGTGGATTAGTCTCACATGATGGAAAGGACTGTGAAATCTGGTTAGCAAAAAAAGACTTGGAAAAAATAAAGCCTCACGAATACAGACCATGGATGAGAGCTCTACCGTATAACCCCAGAAAAACTCCATTCGTGGTGGTTCCTGGCATGGGTGATGGATTGGGTGGAGCTCCAAATTCAACTCAATTTCCAAACATTAGAAAGTCCATTGAAATGGTGATCAAATCCACTGGGGAAAAACATGGCCGATCTGAGTCAAGGGAGAAGGACGACGCTGACTTGAGGAATGGTGAAAACTGGGAATCACGTGCTTCAGGGGAGCAAATCTCGCTGAATGGCCGAGATTATCGCAACCCAATATCCGAGGTAAGTATCTCTAATTCTAATTTAAATGCCTTCCATATTGATAACGTTGCCTTTGAAGCACAGATACAGGAACTAGATTCAGAGATCAGTAAGTTTGACAAGTGTGAGAGACACGTGGAAAATAGCTCAGTTGATGCACCAATAGTCCCACCAATCAATGAAAAGCAACTTACCCCCTCCATGCAAGCACTAGCAACCCAGGATCAAATACACCACGTGACAGACAACTTCCCTCCATCCAATCAAGGAAGCAAAACTTTACGTACTTGGAAAAGATTGGCAAGAGACAATCCCATGGAGACTGACCCACTTCAGAGCTCCACGACGAAAAAGAGAAACAGAGAAGAAGAAGCAGAGTATCTTCTCGAGTTACCCATTAAAAAATCATAGGTTTCAAAGGGAGAAAGTCAACAAAACCTAATGGCGTAGGCCGCTCAGCAGTCCCGCCAAGCACAATGAGTCTCATAGTTTGGAACTGTCGCGGACTTGGGAACCTGCGTATAGGGAAGGAGCTTGAAGTAGTGATTCGGGCAAAAGATCCCTCCGTTGTGTTTTTAGTCGAAACATGAGCGGGTGAAGCTAGGCTAAAAAAAGTACAAAGAAACATCAAGTTTGATAACATGTTTTATGTGGAAAAAAAACCCTAGAGGTGGTGGTGGTTTAGCTCTCTATTGGAAAAACTCCATGGATGTTTGGGTGGATTCTTTCTCCAAATACCACATTGATTCTATAATCAATAAAGGTAGTGACAAAGCATGGAGATTCACAGGTTTTTATGGAGAACCGGCTATACACAAGAGAATGGAAGCATGGAATAAACTGAGGGTGCTCAACACTAGACACAATCTTCCTTGGCTTTGTGCTGGGGACTTTAATGAAATCACAAAAAGCTCAGAGAAGTTGGGGGGAAATAATAGAAGCCAGGCTCAGAGGCAACTATTCCGGGATGTTATAGATGAATGCAGATTTCTTGACCTTGGATATGTAGGAGACCAGTTTACTTGGAAAAAACATTTTGCAGATGGCCATTCATTGTGGGAAAGATTAAATCGTGGGTTGGCTAACCATGAGTGGTTCATGAAATTCACAGGCACAAAAATCCACCATCTGCACTCAGACTCTTCAGGAATTAAAGGAGGCCGAAAAATTAGCCATGAGAACTGGGAATAATCAACATGTTCGTGAGTTGCAAAAGGAGATAACTGAACTAGTTGATAAGGAAAATAGACTTTGGTTCCAAAGAGCGAAGGTCACGTGGGCTAAATTTGGGGATAGAAACTCAAAATTCTTCCACAGCCATGCATCTCAGAGGAAGAGGAAAAACTTGATCCGAAAACTGAAAGATCCAAGTGGTCGAGTGATGGACACCAATGAGGACATTGCTGAAAGTTTGGTGCACTATTACCAGGACCTGCTTCAGTTTAATAATCAACACTTCTGTCCCATGGCTACAAATTCCATTTAGAAAGTTATCACCTAGGAAATGAATTCCATGCTCTCATCTGAATTCACTCACTTGGAAGTAAAGCAGGCCATCAGCTAAATGGCCCCACTAAAAGCACCAGGACTTGATGGTATGCCTCCTCTCTTTTATCAGCATTATTGGAACTTAATTGGACATGCTATTTCTATTTCGGTGTTGCATTATCTTAATTCTACATCTTTACTTGACCATCTCAATCACACTTTTATAGCTCTCATACCAAAAAAGAAAAATCCTGATTTTGCCTCTAATTTTAGACTGATTAGTTTGTGTAATGTTCTGTATAAAATTTTCTCAAAAGTGCTAGCAAATATACTTAAGAAAATTTTGCCTAATATTATTACTGAGAATTAGAGTGCTTTCACGAAGAGTTACCTTATTTCTGACAACATTTTGGTTGCTTTTGAATCTTTACATAGTATGCAGAGACACACAGGGAAGGACAACTATATGGCTATCAAGCTTGACATGAGCAAAGCATATGATAGAGTGGAGTGGGATTACTTGTCTTCAGTTATGGAAAAAATGGGGTTCAATGAACATTGGATCCGCCTTATGATGATATGTGTCAAAACTGTGACATATTCCATATTCGTAAATGGGGAACCCAAAGGCATGATCACTCCAACAAGAGGCATTAGACAAGGAGACCCTCTCTCGCCGTTCCTATTCCTACTTTGCACTGAGGGTCTTAACGGGCTGATCAACCAAGCCTCTCAACAGGGCCACATAAAGGGCTACGCTCTTTGTAAAAAAACTAACCCATCTTTTGTTTGCAGATGATAGCTTGCTATTTTGCTGGGCTACCATAGATGAGTGTTAAAGAGTTCTGGAAATATTGGAAGTTTATGGGAGATGTTCAGGTCAACAGATTAACCGAAGCAAGACAACAATCTTCTTCAGTAAATCTACTTGTGACGACATCAGAAATCAGATAAAGCTGGCACTAGGGGCTTCAGAAATTGTTCAGTATGAGAAATACCTGGGTTTGCCATCTCTGGTAGGTAGAAACAAAAAAGCAAGCTTCAACTACATAAAGGAGCAAGTTTGGAAAAAACTACAGGGATGGAAGGAGAAACTCCTCTCACAGGCAGGAAGGGAAATTTTAATCAAAGCAGTTGTACAAGCTATCCCAACCCACACTATGAGCTGCTTCAAACTTCCCTTGGGTCTTTGCTCAGAAATTGAAAGCTTGATACGGAAATTTTGGTGGGGCCAGAAAGGTGAAAGGAGGAAAGTGCACTGGGTGAAATGGGAAACACTTTGCCTCCCAAAAAAGGAAGGTGGTATGGGTTTCAAGGATCTAGCCAACTTCAACGATGCTTTCTTGGCTAAGCAAGCTTGGAGATTACTTCATAATAAGGACTCCCTATTCTATAGAGTCTTTAAAACGAAGCTTTTTCCAAATTGTAGCATTTGGGAGGCTCAGGAATCTAGCACCGGTTCACATGCTTGGAATAGCATTTTGAAGGGAAGAGATGTCCTACTTAAGGGAGCAAGATGGAGGATTGGTTGTGGAGAAGCTGTGAGCATATGGAACGATGCATGGTTACCATCCTTAGAGCATCCACGAGTCCTATCTAAAATTGTTCCAAGTTTTGAAGATGGGAGAGTATCTGATCTCATTAATCCACTCACAAGAACATGGGATCTCAATCTAGTGCATGGATTATTGTCACCAGATGAGGCTGATTTGGTTCTCAGCATCCCTTTGAGTCGCACACCTGTGGAGGACAAGATTATTTGGCCCTTCACCCCCTCAGGTAAGTATACTGTAAATTCAGGTTCAAAATTTCTAACTAAATCCAATTCTGTGCAGACTACTTCAACCAACCAGCAGTGGCAAAGTGGCAATTGGAACTAGATTTGGGGGCTTAATGTTCCTAATAAAGTGAGGCATTTCATATGGAGAGTGTGCAAGGAAGCGGTACCATCAAAGCATAACTTAATGAGGAAAAAGATCTTAGTGGAAGATAAATGTGAGCAATGCGGTGTGGAGTCCAAAACAACAATTCATGCAGTCTGGAAATGTACCATGCTTGATGAAATGTGGGAGGCTGTTCCAGGTTTTGAAGATCGAAGACAACATACCATCTTAAACACTAGAGACCTGATTAGTGTACTTCATGAGAAAAAGAAAAATCTGGAAATAATGGCCATGGTAATGTGGACGATTTGGTATCGCCGTAACCAACTCCGTGTTAGTTCTAATGTTTTTCTTAGATCGCAAATCCTCCAACAAGCGACCCAATCCTTAGCTGCCTTCCAACAAAGCCAACAAGCCTCCTGTCAGCGTTCAGCAACATGACGTCTTCCCCATCTTGCACAGTGGAGTTCGCCCCATATGAATTGTTTCAAACTGAATTTCGACGGGGCATCGTTTCCGGAGTTAGGTAAGGCCGGACTGGGAGTGGCTGTTCATGATAGCCAAGGAAACGTGATTGCTTCATTGTCAGAACAAGCGCCTCTACCGTTCTCATCAGATATCGTGGAAGCCATGGCAGCTGCAAGGGCTTTGGTTTTTGCTCAAGAACTGGGAATAGCTGATTTTATTCTTGAAGGAGATTCAGAAGTGGTGATTAACTCCCTTCGCAGCAATGAAGCCTCATTTTCTTCGTTTGGTCACCTTCTAGAGTCAGCAAAATCCATACTTGTGTCAAATAATTGCATAAACTTCTCCCATGTACGTAGAAGTGGTAATAAAATAGCCCATAACCTAGCTAAACATGCAAGAAATGTCAGAGGTTTGTCTGTGTGGGTGGAGGATGTTCCATCACACTTAGTTGATGTACTTTTTGCCGATCCTGGTTGATTTTATAAAAGTAATAGTCTTCATTCTCAAAAAAAAAAAAAAAAAAAGTTGGATTCATGCTCAGAATTGCACAAAAATTATTTAAGTTTGCTATATTTGCTTCAGAACCCTATCTTGTGTGATATTAAAAAGTTACACCTAAGTTAGGTAGCTTTATCAACCAAGTCATAAAAGAAAAAGGAACAAGGGCATATATATGCCCATTCTAAACCCTATGCTTTAGGAGTGGTTTTAAATTAAACCTTAGAATTTAAGATTGTTACAAATTATAAACCTAGATTTTCCTTGTTTTCAAAACAAACCTTGGATTATTGTATCAATTTAAACCCTCGAACAAACATGAAAACCAAACCTAAAAGGTGAGGGTTTAAATTAATTTGATTTTAAAAACATTAAGTTCAATTTGAAACTAACAAAACTATATATAAAGTTAAATTTGTAACATTTTTAAATTTCAAGGTTTGAAATTATATGATTTAATTTGAAACTACACAGAAAAAAAAAAAAAAAAAGTAGCCTTAATTCTATGCCACATTTTGCTGCATACACTCTACATTGTATTATATACTAGAATTTGCATAATTAGTATTTACTTTTTACTTATGAGATATGTTTTTTATTTATATATAAGTGAAGCTAATATTTTGTTTTGTTTTTGGTTACTGTCATTATTTCAAGGATTTTGTAGAAGATTATGAGATATATTTGCCATTTAAAGCACTGCAAAGCTTGGGTTGCAAGGTTGATGCTATTAGCCCAAGTAAGAAAGAGGGAGAGAGCTGTGTCACTGCCATTTATGACAATGAGGGAACAAGCAAGGTCAGCAGTGAGAAGCGCGGCCATAACTTCGTCTTGACAGCCAAATGGAATGATATCTGTGTAGAAAATTACGACTGTGTTGGGGTGCCTAGAGGGAGGTCCCTAGAGTTTCTGGTCATGAACGAGAAGGTGGTTACTTTAGTGAAGGAATTTGAGGAAAAGAACAAAGTCATTGCTGAGCCTGGGATTGGCCAAGGGTTATGGCTCCTGACTGCTGCTGGAGTTCTCAAGGTGAATTTCTAAGCTATCATAATTCTCACAAACTCTTTATTTTGATAAATGTACATGATAATGCACATTTTAATTAGTTTTTTTAAGACTAAACTGTGGAATTTCCAAACTTATGATAAAAAAACTAATGGCCTTATTTAACTAAGAGGATAAGACTTCCAATGGCTATTGTAATTATAAAAATAAATAAAAATTCTTTCATATTGTCATATTTGGTCAATTTTTTTTTTCCTCAATTATGAATTATATGTTGTATGTTCTTGAGAAATGGTAATTGGGATACTTTGGTTGTGGATTTTCTTAGGATAAGAAATGTGCAAGCAGTTATGCAATGAAGGCTATCGTGAAAGTTGCTGAATCAGAAGGGTTTACTAAGTGTGTCACTCATGGCAAGCTGGTAACTGCAATTGGATGGCCTGCACTGCCAACTTTTATTTCACAACTTTCTGACACCCTTGGTTTGTCCGTGGTATTTTGATTGTAATTTCCTCCATATCAATAAGATTAAAGAAGCATATGTATATGCATTTGAATTTGTCTAATCACTCCAAGAAATTTGGCTATTTTCAATGGTTGAAATTGTCGAAAAAAGTATTAAAAACCGTTGAAAAAAGTATTTTCAATGGTTGGAATGACCGTAGAGAACCGTTATTAAAAACCGTGTCGAGAACATTTTTCTACCGCCTCTGCAAACGTTGAAAAAAGTATTACACATTTATCAACGGTTAGTAATCATCGAAATATATACACATAAATGTAGATTAAAGTATGCTTATTACTTTTATCCACAGGCACCCAATCATTGAAATAAGTACTTTCTTTTTAAAAAAATTTTTTTTGAATGCACTCTTTCACATTAATCAAAATTTAATAACCTGAAAAAAACTGTAAAAATCAATACAACTCAACTACTCTGCCTGCTGCTCTTTACATTCTAAAATTTACATTGTTCATCTACCTTTCAAAATAGAAGATTCTTATAATTAACCTTTAACCTTCAAGACCAATTCATTGGAAATTTTAAAAACACAGTGACTCGCATTTGCCATCCAAACATCTGGATCTATAGCTGAGTCCTCTTCAATACACATGAGATCCCATTAATCACTAAGTTCTTTTGATGCTAGCAAAAAGTGCCGTCCATTAGTCATTGTTATAAGTGCCAAATCTGAACAAAAAGACAAATAAGGGTAGTTCATTTAGGAAGAAAATGCCCCTTCCTAAAAAAATAAAATAAAATAAAACCAGCACAAAAAAAGTCACAAGAAATTATAAATAATTAATAAAAATTTAAATGGTGACTATGAATATTATCATGAGTTAACATACAACTTATACTTCACAAAGTAGTTATAATATATTACAAAAAAGTTATTTAAGGTCAAAGTTTCCCTATACTGTTCCCAAAGAAACTCACATATCAACTTTTGAATTTCCACACCTACCTTTGTAGGCTTTTGAAATTGAACCGTACTTTGTTTCAAATTATTCAGAGGTCCTTCAACCAAGCATTCATGCTCCTGATGAAACATTAGCAAAAAATAGGAGAGGATGTTGTTTAGTAACAAAAAAAAGGATTAGTTGCATCAATCTACAAGTGATCTGCAATACCACGAATTACATATTGAAAAAGAAACCACTAATCACTTAATGTAGAAAGGTCAAAAATTAAGGATGTTGAATTAAAAGAGTATCATGTAATACCAAATCTCTGACATAATTATAAATAATAGCATAATATGCACACAATGTAAGATAAAAAATACTGCCAATGTGTGAAATGCTCCCTCTGCCTCAAAAATAATTGAAAACTTTTAAAATGGCACGAGGATCAGACAATCAAAGTGGTATCACCTTTGATAATATTGTTTGCTTTTTGGAAAAAAGAAAAGGGAGGCTAATATAAAAATTAAAAAAAAAAAAAAAATGAAGTACAAATTCCACTTACAGAATCTTTCATACATTTTGTGACAACCAAAGAGGGAAAGGTTATGATCCATTTTAAGACAAAGAATAATAGTTGACTAGCTTCAACATCCCAAAATCAATTCCAGCACATTGAAAGTGCAATAAGATAGAGCCTTAGATAAACCACAATAGCATAAAACAAGGAAAAACCTTGTAGTGTGTCAATAAGCTATTCCATAGTGGCTGTTTGCTCAGGACTTCAGGATTCCCCAGAATGACAATACCATATCGAGCACGAGTTAGAGCAACATTGAGCTTACGGGGATCATTAAGGAATCCAATTCCCTGTAGAGAAGGGAACCAGCTGTCAAACATCAATACATAAATATATCATGTATGAAAATATCTAGATACGAACAATATCTTTCTGGACAACATTCAGAATCCACCAATCACCTAAAAACACATACTTTAGGTATCCATTACACAACCTATAGGCCACAAAATTAAGGGTTTTATATGAATTGTCAATATTGTTTATTTTTTAAATTGGTAAATCACACGCAACATAATGGGTTTTGAACCCTGACCTTACCCTCAGTCTTTGACTAACTTTCATGTGTTGGAAAAACAAGTAGAAAGAACTACTTGGGAATGAACATAATGATTGACATCTAAGTCAGAGACGGCTAGGAATATAATAACTACCCAAACCATAATGTACACTAAATCAGTATGATTGGACATGTACACATGCAAATCATGCTAGTTTGCCATCAACTTTGAACAAAGAAACCTGAGCACATGGCTATGATTGAACATGAACACATTTAGATGAAAGATGTCTCACCTCCAAATGAATCTCTAAGCAACCTTGTAAGCTTAGAATCACGAATTGGAACATGAGCACTATTCTCAGCTAGAGCATTTATGCACTTCCCTAATGCACTAAGAGAGAGATTGATAGACTTGGCTTCCTCTAACATATGTCCCTCACTTCTTGCCAGTAAAGGAAAAAAGATGTTTAATATAACTGTGGAATCTAACTCACAAAAAAGAGCTTTAGAATCAAAACAAATAAAATTCCTCAAAAGCCATGTAAATGTAAAGCATAACCCCCCTTTTGTGTGTGGTACACACATGTAAAACATGCCAAATATGGAGAAGCAATTGCTGATGAGCTTAAAAGTTTTATAAACGTATAAATGTGAAGTGTAACAATGAAAGAGGTCATAAGTTGGGGTATATAGTATACCTGACTTATGGATACGCTCTGAACCTGCCAGATCTACTATAACGAGCTTGCTGATATGCATGAAATATATACAATAAAGTACTCACATATCTACATATTTAGCTTTACTTTTATGTTATTTTGTTACTAATTATATAATATCTTTATGTTGCAGGTAACAAGGGCTTTACATACAAAGTGAGGCTAGGCCAATTAAATTCAAGTCCAATTGGAGCAAGAAATCAAAGGAAATTTGCACCAAATCCAAGTCCAATTCGGATTAGGATTCCAGCCTGCACATCAGTTAGTATTTTTGGCATAACTTTTGGCTCAGATATCCAATCGAGATGATTCAAGTTGGTCTGCAAAGTTAACTTAAAGGGCTACAACATTTTAGTTACCAAAAGTCCGAATTATGAATTTAAATGGGCCAAAATCGTCGGTTAAATGAAGCCTAAAAATCTGGGATTTTCTCCAAATGGGAATTCAACTTATAATAGGATTCCTTGACCTATTTAAAGGCTCTTTAGGGTAAAAAAAAGAGGGGAGAAACCTGAGAGGAAAAGGAGGCGCCGCATAGAAGAATTTACTTTTAGAAGTATTTCTGAAGAGGAGTATCTGAGGACAAAGGCAAGAGTTTCATGTTGATCAACCAATTCGGATGAAAGACATAAGTTTTATTTGTTTTCTTTTCAATTTTATTATGAACTAAATTTTATTTTCTAGAGCATTGATGTAGTCTAGCAATGAACATACAATTTATTTTCTGAGTTATTTTATTTTTAATATTTCTATGATTGAGTGTTTAATTCTTATTCTTAATGCTTACTATTTTTTACAAATTACAGTTTGATCAATTGAATTACAATGAGACCGAGAGGTGATTTGTAATTTTAGTTCTAGAATTAAACACCATTAGTTGAGCGAAAGTAGAGATGCTTTACTGCGATTAGTGTGATTTTTCAGAAAATTCAAAGTACATAATGAGTCTCCAGTTAATTAAATTCGCATAGAGATATGGAATTGTTAGTTGAAGATATTTTTGATACTATTCGAGAGAAGATATTGAATACCTAAGGAATTTTTAATCATCAACGGGAGATTATTAGAATTTAATAATTAGGAAGGACAAATTGTGTGGGATTTGTTAGGTGAAATCAATCGCTCTAGATCCATTCTTATCATATTTTTTCACTGTTAGATTTTTACGCTTTGTTAATTCTTTTTATTCGTAGATTTATTTTTATTCAATAGTTTAACTTAATTTAGATAGTAGAACGTTCTATTTATTTTCAATTTTCTAAATAGTAATTAATTTAGTGAGTTTCGGTATTCAATAACATAGTTAATCCTTGTGGGTTCGACATCGTTTTCTAAAAACACTTTAATACTTGTTACGATTCTATGCGCTTGCAAATTATTTTACGCGAACACTTGCTTTTTTGAACAAGTGGCTTACAGGGTTTGGCCAAGTGAGAGGGATCTCCATTTTCACTGGAAATTATATCTTCTCTTCCCGTGACAGACCTTCTAACATGTACCTGCACTAAGGAACTTAAATATATCAAGATTTCTGTTATTTAATACGGAACAATGTGAAGAATTACCAACTAGACATTATGAAATGTTGATGCAAGAGCATAAAAAATATTTATGCTAATATTAAAAAGATGATCATGTAATAGACAGCCAATTATTCACCATCAGAATAGCATGACTACGAGAAGACTCAGTATTCAACTTTGTGTTAGCAGCAATTCGATGAGCTTCCCCTATTCTTAGCAGCTCCACAAAACTCTGCTGGTCCCTAATTTCTACAAGAGTAGCCCCTGGTACTGAAACATCCCCAGTTTATGGATCTTCCACAATAGGAATGCTATCATTTGCAGGATCAAGCAGGTCTTGCAGAGTCTCCATATAAAGCTACACAATTTTGTTGAGAATAACAATTTCAGACAATTTGTAAAGATTAAAATATCCCAGATGGAACCAAAAAAGACAAGGATTAAAGATTGAAATCTGAAAAAAAGTTTTTTATATGAACATCAATGGCGAATAAGAAGAATGCATGACCTGCAAATACGAAACTGATATAGAATCAGTCTCTGGAGAAATATCTGCAAAAATATCCTCCATTGAACGAACCATAATTCCACGATCAGATGTATCTTCCTCTCCTATTCGTCCAAGAGTAAAAGTTTTGCCAGTTCTAGTCTGACCATAAGCCATCACTGTCCCATTGTAACCATCTAGAACAATCTACAAAAGCAACGGGCAAATATACATTGCTAGATAGAATCTGAGATATGATAGTAGCAACATATGACAAGAGATTTGATTCATAAAACTTAACTTAAGAAACATAGTGAACAGTTTCTAGTAATAAAGTAATAGAACTACAAGATAAGGGGCACGTAAATAAGCTATTACTACCAAAATAAAAACAGCTTTAAGGAAGGAAGTCACTTCTAAAAAAAATATACACCAAAAACAACATACCTCTACAACAGGCTTAGCAACAACTTCATAGACACGCTTCTGCGATGCAAATTCGGTAAGCACCTTATCAAATTCGTAAGTGTCTGAATCCCAATTGTTTTTCCGGAGTTTCAACCTTTAAAGCTGAGTTAGAGCAAAAACCAAAATGACCAATGGCACCACATCAACAACTAAGCTATAAAATACAACAGAGCTCACAAAAAATTAAAAAGGGGGATAAAAGTCACATTTTAGAATTTACAAATTGTAACTAGAATGACATTAGGAGCACCTCTGGCTGCAATTCAACACAATCAGCAAAATCTGTATCTGCCACCAATTCCTCTGCATTTCGTGGTCTCAATCTTACAGCCACTCGAACTCTTCCAGGTACTGTCGAAAACAACACAAAAACACAACATAACAACAAAGTCCACCATGTATACATATCTACGTATGTCAATGTAGCTACATTTACACAATTACTCACACACGTTCTAGCTTTCAATCCCACAAATAGTGAAATTTGAACTCTCCTTGACCATTCATTGAGCTGAACTCCCAATGCACCTGCAATCACATTGAAAGCACGCAATACACAAAACCACAAATTAAATTTTGACATAGCATTTCAAATTCAAGAACAAAAACCACAAAAGTTCAAAATCTTTCAAGCCAATAATAGAGTATGGAAAAAATTCGAGTCTAAGAAAAAACAAACTCCAATGTGTGGTCAAGTCCAATCTATTTGGCAATAACGGGATAGGCAAATTTCCATAGGGTCAAGAAAGAAGTGAATCAGTCCTTATTACCCCCAACCAGCTATGTTTTGTCTATTATTGATGAACATACAGCTCACATTACGCTTCCATTTCCTATGCTCTCCTGTATACTACACATTAAATTATCCTAACTACTAGCACCATCTAACTCTGCAACCAATCCCATTAAATATAAAATCCTAAATTTCTCAAATCAAAAGCATGTAGCTCGCACGAAAACAACTCAGAAGCGAAAATCTCTCAAGCCCTTTCTGAAATTTATCACGTTAAACCACTGTGATGGGGTTTATGAGTCAAAAAAATTGTCACCGTTTCTGAGAATTAAAGAATCTATACAGAGTGAAAGACTGAGGTCATTTCGAACCATATATGACAATTGTTTCATTAAAGAAATGGAATGAGAATAGTCACAATTCAATTAATAAATGGAAATTTCAACTAAAAACTAATCAATTTTTTTTATTAAAATATGAAATATTATTCATTCCGAAAGCCAATGCCAAAATGCAAGAAAACCAATGGTAATTTCTAAATAAAGCTTCATCTTTTGCCGAAATTCAAAGCAAAGACAATCGAATAAAAGCTTAAATTCAAAATTAAACGTAACATTCATATCAAGCAAATAATTAAAATGATCGAAATCCACCTGAATCAAATTCCGTGGGAAAAAAAAAAAAACCTAGACACTGGAATTTGAGATCTAATTGATCAAATAGAATAATAGGGGAAATCAACTGAGCCATGTCGAGAGAAATAGAATAAACACCTGATCGGAGGGAGAATAATAGAAAAATTGAGTCGAGAATTTGTTTGGTTGCCTAGAAAATAATAGGAAAATCAACCGCCAAGACCTATGAGAGAGCAAAAGCGAGAGAGCGAGCGAGATATAGAGCAAGAGAGAGGGAGCGATTGAATTTTGTTTGGTTGCCTAGAAAATAACAAGAAAATTGACAGACAAGACACATGAGAGAGAGAGTGCGATAGAGAGAGTGAGAGTGAGAGTGAGATATAGAGCGAAAGAGAGAGGGAGTGATTGTAGGGTAAATACATTTAATCATAAAATAGCTATAAAGGTGGTGTTTGATGAGTGTTGTTAACGATTATTTTCAGTTTTTAAATTATATTTTACGTATTTTTTCACTCACACGTATTTTTATAAATATTTTTAAATAAGAATTTTCAGTTTTTAAACACATGTACCAAACGAGTCCAAAAGCTCCGTGTTTTTATTTTCAACATTTGTAACCTGTTGATAAAAATTAGTCAATTTCATTTTTTCAACATTTATCCAACTGTTGATATAAATTAGCACTGTTTAATCGGTTGGATGAATTTCTCCCCACTTATTTACCACTTATTTCAACAATTATGCCAACTGTGGATATATATATATATATATGTGTGTGTGTGTGCGCGCGCGCGCGCGCGCTATGTGTGAATTTCTCACCATTTATTTTAACAGTTATATCAACTATAGAAATACATATGTGAATTTTTCAACAGTTGAGTACAAATGTAGAAACTAAAGGCTTTTATCAACATTTTTTAGTGACTGTGGATAAAAATATGTTGAAAAAGTTCATGTTTGTTGTAGTGAATGTGGGATATATCGGTGTAGTTTTATAAAAATCCTTACTTGTAATAATAAATGATGAACTAGAATTTATAAGAGCTTGACTGTCTTGAATATTTGGCTGAATGTATGGTTGGCATGAATTAATTAGTGTGTTTTAGTGTTTCTCTTTTCCTTTGTCCTATTTTTGTTACAACTTACAAGTGTGAGATCGTAGGTAACTTCATTTAAATAACAAATATTAACCTTAGGGAAATTTCATCACATACTTATCCAAATGCTAGGAAAGCGGAAAAGTTGTATAAAGTTTTAGTTGGAGATAAAAAATTATGGCTCTTATTGATTAAGGAGGCTTGATGTACTTCATAATTAAAATATGGTGTAGAAGTAATGTCCCCTCTAAATTTAAATGTCTTTTCATACACTCTAAATTTAAGAATTGGAAATACCCCTTATTAAAACTATTGGTAATAAACACTTTGCTCCATACATTAAGATTTTCATTGAATTAGGATAAAATTCAAATTTCAGTATCTGATTTTTTTAAATTATCAATTAAATTTGTCAGAAATCTTAACGACAATGAATAAAGTGTTTTTCTTATCAACCATTAAGATGGGACAATACGCAGTTTTGAAGTTTATTGGGACATTTCAACTTCACCATAATTAAGGAGTGAAAAATGCAATTAACACGTAACAATATTTCTTCAACACCAAAAATTAAATTATATAAATATGTGATTTAAAAATGGCAAGATTGGATCTTATGCAAAATGAATAATACTATAGTTAGTAAAATATGTGTAATATATTGTATATTACAAAATACATTATACATACGCAGTTTGTGTGTGTGTGTATACAAAACAGGAAAAATATTCTGAAAAGATATGTTTTCTAATTAAATGTACAAAACTTGTATTAAACATTTTCTGCATTATACTCATATAAAAGTATTTCAACTTGCATGACTAAACTTTAATACTTTATCCGAAAAAATAATTGATTATTTTTTAATTAAGGTGTGTCATTGTATATAATGATGAAATTCTCAAAATATATATTTTAATTTCTATGTTTTATTATTTATATTAAGCATGTTGGCATTTCATATTTTTATTATAGTCTCAACAAATTTATCTGATATAATTTGAATAATTAGATATCTAATTATCTTCGTATGTATGTATGTATGAATGTGTTAGATTGATAATAATTTGAGATAATAAATACTTCTGGTATTTTGTTTTTATTGTTGTTGTTGTTGATTTTGTTTGTTAAGTAAGTGACTTAATGAATATATGAAAACTTATCTCCTTCATTAATTTGTTATATATCGTGCTTGAAAACACAACTTAAAATTGAAAAAAAAAAAAAAAAACTAAATTTAGTAAATTCTTAATAATTTGATTTCCAAAAGCTTATCAAAATTATATTAAGATAACATAAACATGTTATATTGTTACCAAATGGGAATATCATAAAAGAAATAACTTAACTATATAACCGTTGTTATGGTCTCAAAAGTTTTTGTTCAAATTCATAATATATCCATACTAAATCTACTTACGTCTTTTTTTTTTTTTTCATTTTTCTTTTTTCATTTCCATTTGTTATGCCATTTTTTTATAGTCTTCAATAGAATGAAATTCATACATATTCTGTACAACATATTTTATGTCAAATTTATTACAAACTATAATTAATAGTTTAACTAAGTTCTTTGGAATTGAAGGAAAATAAATTCTATAACTTTGTGACTTACTAATAACTAGATGATGGTAATTTTGGTAAATTCATTAATTCTATATAAATTTTTTTGTATATAGAAGATTAAGATATAATTTATATATATATATATATATATAAATATAAAATTGTTTGTCCTTTACGAAAACAAGTCTTATGAAACAGTTTTATGAAATATTTCCCTCATGTATAACATGCGACGTCTACACATAGTGTTAGAGGGATGTAAAATTGATTCATAAAATAATTTTTCGTTACTATCAATGTTTAGGATTTGAATAGATCTTGCACTTTTTTGTAATAGGATACCATTATTAATGATTCTTTTTAAGACAAAATGAATACCACTCATTAACATTGATAAAATTTTGACTATAACAGTCCAATTAAATGGACCAAAATTGGTTTTGTACTAATCCAACATATATCTCACGCACTTGGTTTATTAAATATAATAAAGAACTATCCTCAAGAACAAAAATTATGGATAAAATTTGATAAAAAAAAATTCATCTATAAAATTTGAAAAACCTCATGAACAAATCACAATGCAAATGAAACAGCACATTAATCTTCTTATTTGATAATGATTTTATATTTTTTTCCCAAAAAAAATAAAAATCCCGCGCTGTCTCTGTCTTAATGTTTTCCGACAAGTAAAGTGGAGACCAATCCTACGTGGCGTGGGCGTCGAGGTACCATTTCTAGAAAGCTAGTTGTATAGCGTCACCAGGTGAAAAAGCAATAATCCAGTGTTTCTCAAGCCAAAACCAAAATTTATCACCCAGCCAATCATATTCCCCCATACAGCAATCACTAAGTGTAATCTCGTGATTTGGCTTGTACATAGGGCCTCTAAAATAAGTTGATAGTACACGTGGAGAGGCATGGTTTGACATAACAAAAGCCAGCTTTTTTGTCTAAAGCATAGGAATTTGTCCTTGCATGAAATTACCCAAGAACGACGAATCTGAGTGCAGGTGTCGTTCATTAATGGAGGCCTCTTATCACCAAAGTCTTAAAATGAAGCCAAATACATGCATATATAATTATCATTTTGCCAAACACATCTCTCTTAAGACTTTTATTGTGCTTTATTTGCTTCCTCAGGTATGTGTGTGTGAGCATGAGGCTTAGAGGGGTTTGGTAGCTTGCATATGCTTTAAATTTTGTACCATTTTACTTCAAATACAAAATTGTATCCTTTAATTTTTCCCCTTCTTTGTTCTAATCTTTTTACATATTGATTTGGTTTACAGTGTTTCTGTTTAGGGTTTGAAGATCTTAATCTGAAAATGAGTGACTCAGAAGAAGTTATGAGCAAGCTAGTAGGTGAGATTGATTTTTATACACCTGCAAGATATCTCATTTGCATGCATGTATATCCTAGTTTGTAAGGTTGATTTTTTTTTTTAATTATTTTTTTATGGATGAGTATTTGGTTGATATTGGATAACAAAAGGTGATTTTTTTTTCCTGATTTTTTTCTTGGTAGCTTCAGTTCTTGTTGATGAATGAGGCTTAGCACAAGTTTAAACTGATTTGAATTTGAATCAGTTTTATGTGAAATTAAAATTCAGTGATTTTTTTTTTTCAAGAGGATCGGGCCGGGGAGGTGAAAATCCAGTGCGTTTTGTTTGAAAAAAAAAAAAAAAAAATCCTTCTTTTATGTTCCTAAAAATTTAAGAATTGTGATTAGAAAATAAGAGGAAAAGGAGATTTCTGCTCATCTTAAAAATAAGGAAAAAAAAAAGAATAAAATAATTGAGAATTTCCCAAAGGAAAGATATGGGTTGGTAATTTCATTCAAAAACTACTGATCAATTGTCTCTTTGTGTTCCTTCTTCACTTAGAGAAGTAGTGTTCATCTGTGATTCTGTAAGAAAAAGAAATGAAGTCTAGATAACTTGCTTTACATGAAGGTTCTTATTCATGAAAGTCTTTCAAGATATAATTTGTTATTATAAAAATGATTGAGGGGCCATCTCAATTTTTTTTGAAATTTTTTTATGCTTTTTGCATTATACATGTTCATGAGCATGTAAAAAAAAAATCTTACAAGATTAATCAGGTAGGTTTTATTGATTTATTGATGGTATTTATGTTATGGCGTAATCATTGATAATTTAAATCGTTGATATTTGGATACTAAATATGGTAGTTTATGACACGTGACAAATATGGTTATGAAATTCAGCCAATTGAAAACGATATTTTTCCAACTAATTTTACGTCGTTTTGTATATGAATGTGCATCCTTTGTTGGGTAATGATACAGTTGGTTAACTACGTAAAATTTAACAAATATATTATACCTTCATTCTTTTTGAGATATGTGCAAATTTTTTGGAAACTCTCTTTCTTTTGAGAGAAACTCTTGTTGCATGTTAGTACTTATGTGCTATTGTAAGACCAAGGCTCCTTGGTTTCACTACGAGTTCCGCTCTTGGCTTGAGCCTCTCTCAATTCTTTTGAAGGGTTTTCTCTGCTCCTTTCATGGTTTTTTTGGAGCCCTTTGTGGCAGGCTTGGAGGCTTTTACTGTTCCCTAGGTAGGTCTCAAGTTGGCCTAGTAGGTTCTAGGGGTGGACTCTCTCTTTGAATTTGGGTTTCCCCCTGAGTGAATCTTATGGTTTCGAGATGTTTTCTTGGAGAGCTTTGGATTATATTGTTTCTCAATATGCATTGATACTTTTCCTTAGTTTTGTAAGAGATTTGTAGGTTTTTCTTTGAGATTTTTTTTTTCTTCTTCTCTCCTAACCTATACTGTTCTTGTATTTTTTTTACTTGTATTTATATTATTTTAGTAATAAAATTTTTTCTTTATCACAACAAACAAATCATACTGACACATATTAGAGTGTCAATATACACCTAAAATCTTCTACCTACTTTTTGATGTTATTAGATCATCTAAATCCCCTTTTCTTCATATGGAATAGTAATGTGCTCATCATTCATTAATTAAAAAAAAGGGAGTAATGTGTGCATCAAAAAAACCAAACCAAAACATAATTTTTCTATTGGTGAAAATGATTATTGTTATTGAATGCTATCTTTACTAAATTTTTCTTTCTAATAGTGGTTTAGGATAATAATTGGTGTGGAATGGAACTACCCACTTCCAAAGCACTAAATTTTCATAGTTGTGCCAAATATATTGAAAAGCAAGTGTGGCTCTTGATTATCTATAGTGTTATCAAGTAGGAGAGGTAAGGATGGAGATTGTAGATGAAATCAAGGGGAAGAAAAAAGTTTGGTGATGAGTTCAAATTAGGCAGTATGTCAGCATTGAATTATCCATTTTGGAGAGATATACATCTGCTTTACTAGGGTTAGGGTTTTCAAGAAGCAACGGGTATATACCTTAGTAAATATATGAATGCACTAGTAACATAGTCATCAATGATGCTACCTTGTACTTAATTCATGTGCTGACAGATATGATAATTTTTCCTTAAAACTTAACCTTCAGCATCAATAAACATGTTTTATTATGCATACCAATGACATCACTGTGCCATTAGCATGGTATTTCAGAAATAGGAACTGATTTTGCACACCTAAAAGCCATCTTTCTAACTTGACCCCATATAAAAGAGGCTGTCATCTAATATATTGTTTATCTCAAGCATGGTTTAGAGTCTGATAGGTTTGGAGAATCTCTAGCAATAAAAATCTTTCCAATTTTTGGTCGTAATTCCTAGCCTAGCATGATTATGAAAATGTGGTATTTGAGTGATAAACTTTGTCTTGACACTGGATGTGGTATTACTAGATATGCAATTAATTAAAGGCAGTATGGCACCAAATTCCTTGTAGTTTAATGTAATACTTCTTGCTATTTGAAACTTTGTAATTAAGGTATTATAATTGAGCATACTACATTATAGAGTGGGGATTGATTCAGTTGTTTTATTTATATTTAAGCATTCATTTAACCCCTACATCATGTGCCTCATTTTATATAGAGGTGGTTGTGATTCACAATTCAAACTACAAACTTTAAGGAGGTGGCCTATCCATTTTGGCTTTCTAATTTATTGAATGCTTCAAGTCACACAAACTAGTTAAAACTTTGCTTTCATACTTGTTTGCTTAAGGGAAGAGATACTACTATATATGTTTGTGCCATGAAAGCCCCAGGGGTGGGGGGGCATATTTAATTTATTTCACATATAATTGTTGTAAATGCATCTCACAAATTTTTTTTATGTGATTATCATGTCATAATATTTTGTGAGTGTGCCATATAGCACAATTTTTGTATAAAACTTCAGAGTATACATAACGTGAGTCATTATTTAATTATTATTATTATTATTATTAATTTTGCTAGTAAATTCTAAACTCCTTCAATGAATGTGAATTGATATAGGCATGATCACAAAAATTGATATGCATTTTTGTTACTCATATTGGTACAAGTTAACTAGTGTAATTCTTTCAAATCCATTTTGTTATCCTAAATATCTCAAGAATCTATAATTGAATTTGAATATATTGATATAATCAAGTATGATACTTACATTTTGATAACAGAAGACCACTCAGATTCTGAAAGTTCATCAAAAGAAGTTCTCAGCACTTTCCTTAAGAAATATATTAAAAAGAAAGGTAAAATTGGAATTCAGGAAACTTCCACAATGTTTGGCAAAAAGCATAGTGATCGTGAATTTGCTCCAACTTCAGGAACTATGGTCAAAATTGAAATCAAAGTAAGTTAAAACAAATTATTTTTCTGTTTTGAGCTATGGTGTTGCAAACTTATAAAAACTTAGATGTGTTTATATTATCTTTTTTAGAACGGTAAGACGCAGATGGTTTCAGATAATAGCTGGATTGGGGCAGTTGTAACTAAGATATTTGATGGTGTGAGATACATTGGCCAGGTTACAAGTTATGAAGTTGAAACTGGATGGTTCAAGGTTTGAGCTTTTCACCATACTATTTTTATGAATGCCCTAATTATTTATTATATCTCTAATTATTTTGAGACTATAGGGTCTTTACATTCTTGTTCAACTATTCATTTTATTTATTTATTTAGTTATTATCCTTTGCCATTATGAATGTTTCTTTGTGCAGGTTGTCTATGAAGACAATAGCTACGAGGAAGTGGCTGAGGAAGAAATACCTCAAATGGTAGCCCCTCATGACCTCATTCGTAGCTACTATAACCGTGCAGCGACCGGGTAATTAAATTTAAATGACTAAATCTTCAAACCTACCATGCCTTTTTACTTTAGAGATTAGAGCCTAATTAAATTGTAGCCTGAGTTTAGAGTTACACTTCTTGAATATATATATATATATATTAATGATATTATGCAGTTATTTAATTATTTAGTAATCTTTGTTGATCATATATGAAAAACTTGGTTCCTTTCCAAAATTTTTACATATTCTTACATTTCAAGAGGTAAACAAGTTTATCACTCTGCTACAATATATATCTCTAAGTTTGATATATTCTTGCATTTGAAGAGGTAAACAAGTTTATCGTTCTACTATGATTTGCATCTCTAGGTAGTCTTGCGAATGTGAGGCTTAGTGATGCAAATGCATTAGTAATTTAGAGTATTTTATTATTTAATAGCACCTGCATTTACAAACTCAGACACTCCTCATGTAAAAAAATCAAACATTTTTCCGGAGTTATTATTCTTGTTTAATAACATATTCATTTGTTTCTAGCTTACATGTTGAAAGCATTTCATGTCATAATAATAGATTTTATATATATATATATATTTTTTGGGTTGCTCCACCAATAGATTTGATATCCATTTAGTGAAGAAATTTTATTTCCTTTCGAGATAGTACTATAAGAATATTCGATCTTCCATCTTGAAATTGCATATTTTCCTCTATGGTGTTAGAACTTTATGGATTTCCAGGTTTGACTAGAATACAACTTAATTGAAGCCACTATTTCTGTTATTATATAACACCTTTAAAAACAATAGTGGTAGGCCAAGGAAGTCATATAGGAGGAAGAAAAAGCCTGCACAAGAAAACAAAGTACCAACTCCTCCAAGGTTGATGAATTCAGCTAAAAAGGCCAAAACACCCAAGAAGGTCAGCACATATGTTCCTCTTGCAATCAGGGAGAAAAAGAAGGATTCCTACTATTGGTATTAGTGTCATTTACTTATCAGGTTAGATCGTAATTTCTTACTAGCAAAATTCTAAAACTAATATAAATTTTATTATAAAAAATTTATAAACCGACGTAACAAATTAATAATAAATGTAATTAATGCAACTTCATCAACATAATAAATATAAATGTTTGAATTTGTGATACATGAGTTCATAAATTTTATATGGTTAGATTTATAACATTACTATTTTTTACTATTTATTTGTCCAAAATTTATTATGATGCAAAACAGATTGGTTCTAAATTAATGATTGTTTTTTTTTTTCTTAAATATAGGTACAAGAATGAGAGTAACTCATGAGGCCGCGAGGGAAACAAAAACAATGAAAAGGTCTTCAATGGCTGCTGCTTATTCCATATACCTTTTTCGACTCATCTTCTCATTCTGTTTAATGACCAAACTAAAGTATTGGTACTAAATAAGTTATGTTTATTTTTCTTTCTTAATTTCAGACCAACTAATAACTCTTTGGTACCGACTAAGCATACTAATACTATGTGTTAGTGGTACATCTTATCCAGATATTAATGTTGAGACATTATAAAGTATATTTAAAATATATATTAGGATGCATGAACTTTTTATATAATATCTTATGGCTCATACTAATTGGATACTTGTAGAAGTTCTTTATTTTTATCTCCCAATAACTATTGGCTTTACCCCATTCATCCTCTAAAACAAGTATTGCTCAAGCATAGATTAAGAGACGCTATACACAGATAATAATATCCTATGCAGTTATGTATCAGCATAAGTAAGCATACCTCTCATAACATGTATGCCATATAGTTATGTAAAAATTATATAATATGAGAGACTTGCTACATATATCCAATATAGAAATTAGGAAATACTTTTTCCTGCATAAGGGAGCTCGAGCCTGGCAAAACAAATTACATAGGCCTAAATAAGGCACATGACCCCAAGTCTAAATTGCAATATTGTGCGAATATATTCATAGGTCGATCAGATTTGGGTTGCATATAAACCTATCACATTTTAGTAAATGGATAATAATATTTATTGTTCAACCAAATTCGAAACTTCGAAATTTCAATACACGCGAGTATCTCCTGTAATGTTGAAGGAACATTTTTACATCTCTTCTTTTCCTCCTATGATTTTGGTTGAACTAGGAAGAGATTGAGAGGGTTCCTTTTTTTTTCTTCCTTTATAGTACATCTTTTTTTTTTTTTTTTGGAGAAAAATAGTACATCCTTGTAGGGTGAAGGGCTCAAATCATATATTGGGTCTTGGGCTTGGCTGTGAGCATAGTAGTCCGAGGACGAACGAATAAAAATAAATAGCTTAGACTCATGACTTAAGGAGCTGGATGCAAGTGGGATGGTGGTCCAAGGGGGAATACCTCCTCGAATAAACTAAACACAGATCAGATGTAGACCCTATAGATCAAAGTGACCTTCCAAGAAGCTCCCATAATAGGAATGGACCTCACGAACATGTGAGAAGGAAGGGAACCCAAAATATCTCGGGAAAAGTTGCTACCACCGCATTGAATGCACTGCAGCTACTTTTCTGGCCGCATTTATGTGGAGAAGACCCATGAACAGTATTGCTTTGGCTACCACAACTTACAGAAAGCTAAAGAGGGGGTCTGATGGGATAAACACTCAAGTGAAGGCTTAAATGATCAACAGATGTAGGATCAAGATGGCCAAAGAGGATGTATATAATGTAAGATACCCTTCATGAGATGGGGGATTGGAAAAATAAAGAAAGAATACTATAACAATCAAAATTGTACTTGTACCTAACTATTATTGATTTATATGAGAAAAGACCTCATCGGATATAAAATTCATTGAGCCTTATTTTTCTTGTTCTTAATTGATCATCTTTTAAATCCACACTAGCCGTTGTCAAATTCATTAGGGCTTAGTTCTCCAACCTACTCTCTACAAATTTATTGTACTTGGCTTACAGGGCCAAGATCCCATACATCTTGAGTTTGGGTTGCAAAATGTGTCCCTACAATCCTTATTAAGGAGAAAAATAAAAATATAAAGTTTGAAACTTTGAATTACATATAAACCCAATAATATTTTGGGTTAGGAAACTTCCCATCCTATCAACCAGTTGAGACTAACCATATGTCAACTTTGGTTTAAGAAAAAAAAAAATCAAATGTAAAACTATCCCTGACAAACTATTAATCAAATGTATGGACAATACCTGAAAAATAGAATTATTTTTCTTTTTGTTTTCTATTCTTGTCAACCAAACAGAGCCTTGGCCAAAGGTGCTATTCTTTTTTGGGCCTCAGTAATTCAAAATGTGTTTGTTCTGAATTTTTTTTGCTTCATGGCCACATTCTCCCTTACCCCATAAAAAAAGAAAAAGAAAAAAAAAGAAAAAGCAACTAGGACTAATAATGTAGGAGACTGGGCCCATTAGTTTTATCTATAGAAAAAACGACGTCGTTTGAGGTTGAGAAATGAAATTAATGGCAAATTCGTAAATTGCACACGTTCGTCGTCATTCTCGTTCAGTTCCTACCTCTGCAAATTGATGGCACGAAGGACGGTGTGGCCCAGGGGACCGGTCCGGCGGGTCCCACAGCTCCGGCCGGAAGCTCGGTGCCTGGAATAGTTGTCAAAGAAGACGCCACGAAGATCTTCACTGAGAACATTCAGACCAGTGGAGCTTATAGCGCCGGAGAAGAAAGTTTGAAGAGAGAGATTAGTCTCTCTCTGTGTCAAATTTTGAATCTTTGTTTGGAAAATTAAAGTTTAGAAGTGATTGATTCAATGAATTGAGAATAGAAATGGCGTTTGTGGGATTTGGAAATGAGTGCAGGAAGAGGCAGGAAGGCTCAAGTTTGTGTGTCTATCAAATGATGGAATTGATGAGCATATGGTTTGGAAATGTGCAAGCAATTATGCAATGAAGGCTATCGTGAAAGTTGCTGGTGGGGAATCAGAAGAGTTTACTGTGTGTCACTCATGGCAAGCTGGTAACTGCAATTGGATGGCCAGCACTGCCAACTTTTATTTCACAACTTTCTGACATCCTTGGTTTGTCCGTGGTATTTTGATTGTAATTTCCTCCATATCGATAAGATTAAAGAAGCATATGTATATGCATTTGAATCTGTCTAATGTGGGATATATAGTTGTAGTTTTATAAAAATCCTTACTTGTAATAATAAATAATGAACTAGAATTTATAAGAGCTTGACTGTCTTGAATATTTGGCTGAATGTATGGTTGGCATGAATTAATTTGTGTTTTAGTGTTTCTCTTTTCCTTTGTCCTATTTTTATTACAACTTACAAGTGTGAGATAGTAGGTAACTTCATTTAAATAACAAATATTAACCTTAGGGAAATTTCATCACATACTTATCCAAATGCTAGGAAAGCGGAAAAGTTTTATAAAGTTTTAGTTGGAGATAAAAAATTATGGCTCTTATTGATTAAGGAGGCTTGATGTACTTCATAATTAAAATATGGTGTAGTAGTAATGTCCCCTCTAAATTTAAATGTCTTTTTATACACTCTAAATTTAAGAATTGAAAATACCCCTTATTAAAACTATTGGTAGTTTCTCCCAAAAAAAAAAAAATGGTAATAAACACTTTGCTCCATACATGAAGATTTTCATTGAATTAGGATAAAATTCAAATTTCAGTATCTGATTTTTTTTAATTATCTATTAAATTTGTCAAAAATCTTAATGACAATGAATAAAGTGTTTTTATTATCAACCGTTAAGATGGAACAATACGCAGTTTTGAAGTTTATTGGGACATTTCAACTTCACCATAATTAAGGAGTGAAAAATGCAATTAACACGTAACAATATTTCTTCAACTCCAAAAATAAAATTACATAAATATGTGATTTAAAAATGGCAAGATTGGATCTTATGCAAACTGATTAATACTATAGTTAGTAAAATATGTGTAATATATTGTATATTACAAAATAGTACATTATACATACGCATATTTTTTTGTGTGTGTGTGTGTGTACAAAACAGGCAAAAATATTCTGAAAAGATATGTTTTCTAATTAAATGTACAAAACCTGCATTAAACGTTTTCTGCATTATACTCGTATAAAAGTATTTCAACTTGCATGACTAAACTTTAATACTTTATCCGAAAAAATAATTTATTATTTTTTAATTAAGGTGTGTCATTGTATATGATGATGAAATTCTCAAAATATATATTTTAATTTCTATGTTTTATTATTTATATTAAGCATATTGGCATTTCATACTTTTATTATAGTCTCAACAAATTTATCTGATATAATTTGAATAATTAGATATCTAATTATCTTCATATGTGTGTATGTATGAATGTGTTAGATTGATAATAATTTGAGATAATAAATACTTCTGGTATTTTGTTTTTGTTGTTGATTTTTTTTGTTAAGTAAGTGAATTAATGAATATATGAAAACTTATCTCCTTCATTAATTTTTTATATATCGTGCTTGAAAACACAACTTAAAATTGGAAAAAAAAAAACTAAATTTATTAAATTCTTAATAAGTTGATTTCCAAAAGCTTATCAAATTATATTAAGATAACATAAACATGTTACCAAATGGGAATATCATAAAAGAAAAAACTTAACTATATAACCGTTGTTTTGGTCTCAAAAGTTTTTGTTCAAATTCATAATATATCCATACTAAATCTACTTACGTCTTTTTTTTTTTTTCTTTTTTTTTTCATTACCATTTTTTTATAGTCTTCAGTAGAATGAAATTCATACATTTTCTGTACAACATATATTCTGTCAAATTTATTACAAACTATAATTAATAGTTTAAGTAAGTTCTTTGGAATTGAAGGAAAATAAATTCTATAACTTTGTGACTTTCTAATAAGTTAATAACCAGATGATGGTAATTTTGGTAAATTCATTAATTCTATATAAAAAAAAAAAAAAAAAAAAAAAACATCTATCTTCTAATTCTATATTAAAATATATATATATATATATATATAATTGTTTGTCCTTTATGAAAACAAATCTTATGAAACAGTTTTATGAAATATTTCTCTCATGTTATATATATATAATTGTTTGTCCTTTATGAAAACAAATCTTATGAAACAATTTTATGAAATATTTCTCTCATATATAACATGTGACATCTACACATAGTGTTAGAGGGATGTAAAACTGATTCATAAAATAATTTTTCGTCTGTTACAGTCAACGTTTAGGATTTGAATAGATATTGCACTTTTTTGTAATAGGATACCATTATTAATGATTCTGTATAAGACAAAATGAATACAACTCATTAACATTGATAAAATTTTGACTATAACAGTGCAATTAAATGGACCAAAATTGGTTTTGTACTAATCCAACATATATCTCACTTACTTGATCTATTAAATATGATAAAGAGCTATCATTAGAAACAAAAGTTATATGTAAAATTTGATGAACAAAAAAAAAAAAAAAAACTTCATCTATAAAATTTGAAAAACCTTATGAACAAATCACAATGCAAATGAAACCATGGTTGTCAAATCCCAATCTTGATCTTACGATCCTACGATTTTATATTCTCACCTGCTCAAAACAATTTAAATCTTTTAAGGATCTTAGCAATCGTTCAAGATCATACGATTCTGACGATTTCAAACAATTTTGATTTCTTGTAATTTTCTTTAACTTAACAAAAGGTTCAGTTGGACCCAAATGAAAAATAATATTCCAATAAATCAAGTTTTACTATTTTAATGTAACGAGATAGAGTGTTAGTTGAAAACAAACAAAAAATAACATTCCAATAGAGTATTACGTTTTGAGATTTTTGATATCTTAAATGATTTTTACAAATGGATGTAATGATGCACGATAATTACATCAAATGAATACAAATTTTTGATTTTTTATGAATTTATAATTTATGTGATTATTTAATATACTAATTTTTTTTTTTTCAAATAATATAAGATCTTACGATTCACTATTTGATTCTACGATTTACGATCCCACTTATCTTTCACAGTTTTAGATAAAATTCCTATTTTGACAACTATAAATGAAAAAGAACATTAATCTTCTTATTTGAAAATGATTTCATATTTTTTCCCCCAAAAAAATAAAAATCCCGCGCTGTCTCTGTCTTAATGTTTTCGGACATGTAAAGTGGAGACCAATCCTACGTGGCGTGGGCGTCGAGGTACCATTTCTAGAAAGCTAGTTGTATAGCGTCACCAGGTGAAAAAGCAATAATCCAGTGTTTCTCAAGCCAAAACCAAAATTTATCATCCAGCCAATCATATTCCCCCATACAGCAATCACTAAGTGTAATCTCGTGATTTGGCTTGTACATAGGCCCTCTAAAATAAGTTGATAGTACACGTGGAGAGCCATGGTTTGACATAACAAAAGCCAGCTCTTTTGTCTAAAGCATACGAATTTGTCCTTGCATGAAATTACCCAAGAACGACGAATCTGAGTGCAGGTGTCGTTCATTAATGGAGGCCTCTTATCACCAAAGTCTTAAAATGAAGCCAAATACATGCATATATAATTATCATTTTGCCAAACACATCTCTCTTAAGACTTTTATTGTGCTTTATTTGCTTCCTCAGGTATGTGTGTGTGAGTGTGAGGCTTAGAGGGGTTTGGTAGCTTGCATATGCTTTAAATTTTGTACCATTTTACTTCAAATACAAAATTGTATCCTTTAATTTTTCCCCTTCTTTGTTCTAATCTTTTTACACATTGATTTGGTTTACAGTGTTTCTGTTTAGGGTTTGAAGATCTTAATCTGAAAATGAGTGACTCAGAAGAAGTTATGAGCAAGCTAGTAGGTGAGATTGATTTTTATACACCTGCAAGATATCTCATTTGTATGCATGTATATCCTAGTTTGCAAGGTTGATTTTTTTTTTTTTTAATTATTTTTTTATGGATGAGTATTTGGTTGATATTGGATAACAAAAGGTGATTTTTTTTTCCTGATTTTTTTCTTGGTAGCTTCAGTTCTTGTTGATGAATAAGGCTTAGCACAACTTTAAACTGATTTGAATTTGAATCAGTTTTATGTGAAATTAAAATTCAGTGATTTTTTTTTCCAAGAGGATCGGGCGGGGGAGGTGAAAATCCAGTGCGTTTTGTTTGAAAAAAAAAAAAAAAAATCCTTCTTTTATGTTCCTAAAAATTTAAGAATTGTGATTAGAAAATAAGAGGAAAAGGAGATTTCTGCTCATCTTAAAAATAAGGATTAAAAAAAGAATAAAATAATTGAGAATTTCCCAAAGGAAAGATATGGGTTGGTAATTTCATTCAAAAACTACTGATCAATTGTCTCTTTGTGTTCCTTCTTCACTTAGAGAAGCAGTGTTCATCTGTGATTCTGTAAGAAAAAGAAATGAAGTCTAGATAACTTGCTTTACATGAAGGTTCTTATTCATGAAAGTCTTTCAAGATATAATTTGTTATTATAAAAATGATTGAGGGGCCATCTCAATTTTTTTGAAAATTTTTGATGCTTTTTGCATTATACATGTTCATGAGCATGTAAAAAAAAAAAAAAATTCTTACAAGATTAATCAGGTAGGTTTTACTGATTTATTGATGATATTTATGTTATGGCATAATCATTGATAATTTAAATCGTTGATATTTGGATACTAAATATGGTAGTTTATGACACGTGACAAATATGGTTATGAAATTCAGCCAACTGAAAACGGTATTTTCCCAACTAACTTTACGTCGTTTTGTATATGAACGTTTATGAATGTGCATCCTTTGTTGGGTAATGATACAATTGGTTAATTGCATAAAATTTAACAAATATATTATACCTTCAATCTTTTTGAGATATGCACAATTTTTTTTGAAACTCTCTCTTTCTTTTGAGAGAGAGAAGCTCTTGGTGCATGTTAGTACTTATGTGCTATTGTAAGATCGAGGCTCCTTGGTTTCACTACGAGTTCCGCTCTTGGCTTGAGCCTCTCTCAATTCTTTTGAAGGGTTTTCTCTGCTCCTTTCATGGTTTTTTTGGAGCCCTTTGTGGTGGGCTTGGAGGCTTTTACTGTCCCCTAGGTAGGTCTCAAGTTGGCCTAGTGGGTTCTAGGGTTGGACTCTCTCTTTGAATTTGGGTTTCCCCTTGAGTGAATCTTATGGTTTTGAGATGTTTTCTTGGAGAGCTATGGATTATATTGTTTCTCAATATGCATTGATACTTTTCCTTAGTTTTGTAAGAGATTTGTAGGTTTTTCTTTGAGATTTTTTTTTTTCCTTCTTCTCTCCTAACCTATACTGTTCTTGTATTTTTTTTTTTTTACTTGTATTTATATTATTTTAGTAATAAAATTTTTTCTTTATCACAAAAAACAAATCATACTGACACATATTAGAGTGTCAATATACACCTAAAATCTTCTACCTACTTTTTGATGTTATTAGATCATCTAAATCCCCTTTTCTTCATATGGAATAGTAATGCGCTCATCATTCATTAATTAAGAAAAAGGGAGTGATGTGTGCATCAAAAAAACCAAACCAAAACATAATTTTTCTATTGGTGAAAATGATTATTGTTATTGAATGCTATCTTTACTAAATTCTTCTTTCTAATAGTGGTTTAGGATAACGGTTATACTTGGTGTGGAATGGAACTACCCACTTCCAAAGCACTAAATTTTCATAGTTGTGTCAAATATATTGAAAAGCAAGTGGCTCTTGATTATCTATAGTGTTATCAAGTAGGAGAGGTAAGGATGGAGATTGTAGATGAAATCAAGGGGAAGAAAAAAGTTTGGTGATGAGTTCAAATTAGGCAATATGCTGACAGATATGATAACTTTTCCATAAAACTTAACCTTCAGCATCAATAAACATGTTTTATTATGCATACCAATGACATCACTCTGCCATTAGCATAGTATTTCAGAAATAGGAACTGATTTTGCACACCTAAAAGCCATCTTTCTAACTTGGCCCTATATATATAAAAGAGGCTGTCATCTAATATATTGTTTAATAGCATAAACATTTTGATTTATTGCCTATTTCAAGCATGGTTAAGAGTTTGATAGGTTTGAAGAATCTCTAGCAATAAAAATCTTTCCAATTTTTGGTGGTAATTCCTAGCCTAGCATGATTATGAAAATGTGGTATTTGAGTGATAAACTTTGTAATTCCTTGTAGTTTAATGTAATACTTCTTGCTATTTGAAACTTTGTAATTAAGTAAGGTATTATAATTGAGCATACTACATTATACAGTGGGGATTGATTCAGTTGTTTTATTTATATTTAAGCATTCATTTAACCGCTACATCATGGACCTCATTTTATATAGATGTGGCTGTGATTCACAGTTCAAACTACTTCAAACTTTATGGAGGTGGCCTATCCATTTTGGATTTCTAATTTATTGAATGCTTCAAGTCACACAAACTAGTTAAAACTTCGCTTTCATACTTGTTTGCTTAAGGGAAGAGATACTACTATATATATTTGTGCCATGAAAGCCCCGGGGGTGGGGGGGGGGGGGGGGCATATTTAATTTATTTCATATATAATTGTTGTAAATGCATCTCACAATTTTTTTATTTTTTATTTTATGTGATTATCATGTTGTGGGGCCCGTGGGCCTGATAGTCTCGGCCCATCGGATAGTAGGCCCAAGGACAACGCCGAGGAGGACTGACCAGCCAAGGCTAAGTCAGGCAAAACCTCTGTTGTGACCCACGCCGAGGACCTGTTCGTCCTCGGCATTCTAAGGATAACTTTCGGGAGGGGACAAGCTTAGAGCAAGCTGTCACATTCGCACTTAATGCATTCACCTAACCCCTCTGGCCGCATTAATTGGGATATAACCCCTTGGCAGGGCAACGTTGATCAGAGTGAACCACTTGAGTACTGATAAGGCCTCTGATGGGACGGACGGCCAGAAGAAAGGCAAATGGATGATCAACAGATGGAATAAGGAGATAGGCAGATGGAAACTATATAAGAAAAGCAAGTAAAGTAAGAAAGGGGGGGGGAAAAAAGAGGGAGAACAAGAAGGTCTCCTCGGCCCGTGGCCGAGGAGCATTCCCCCATTTGTAAAGAAAACTCTTAGTATTTTTTTTATAAAGAAAGTTCATGCATGGTGATCGACGGTCAGCACCTAAACCTTTAACCCACTCTCTATAAATTTATTGTTTGGGCTTATTGGGCTGAAAACCCATCAAAACTTAGGGTCAATCCAAACTGAGTCCTTACACATGTCATAATACATTGTGAGTGTGCCATATAGCACAATTTTTGTATAAAACTTCAGGGTATACATAACGTGAGTCATTATTTAATTATTATTATTATTATTTTGCTAGTAAATTCTAAACTCCTTCAATGTATGTGAATTGATATAGGCATGATCACAAAAATTGATATGCATTTTTGTTACTCATATTGGTACAAGTTAACTAGTGTAATTCTTTCAATTCCAGTTTGTTGTCCCAAATATCTCAAAAATCTATAATTGAATTTGCATATATTGATATAATCAAGTATGATATTTACATTTTGATAATAGAAGACCACTCAGATTCTGAAAGTTCATCAAATGAAGTTCTCAGCACCTTCCTTAAGAAAAATATTAAAAGGAAAGGTAAAATTGGAATTCGGGGAACTTCCACAATATTTGGCAAAAAGCGTAGTGAACATGAATTTGCTCCAACTTCAGGAACTATGGTCAAAATTGAAATCAAAGTAAGTTAAAACAAACTATTTTTCTGTTTTGAGCTATGGTGTTGCAATCTTATAAAAACTTAGATGTGTTTATATTATCTTTTTCAGAACGGTAAGACACAGATGGTTTCAGATAACAGATGGATTGGGGCAACTGTAACTAAGGTATTTGATGGTGTGAGATACATTGGCCAGGTTACAAGTTATGAGGTTGAAACTGGATGGTTCAAGGTTTGAGCTTTTCACTATACTATTTTAATGAATGCCCTAATTGTTTATTATATCTCTAATTATTTTGAGACTATAGGGTCTTTACATTCTTGTTCAACTATTCATTTTATTTATTTATTTAGTTATTATCCTTTGCCATTATGAATGTTTCTTTGTGCAGGTTGTCTATGAAGACAATAGCTACGAGGAAGTGGCTGAGGAAGAAATACCTCAAATGTTAGCCCCTCATGACCTCATTCGTAGCTACTATAACCGTGCAGCGACCGGGTAATTAAATTTAAATGACTAAATCTTCAAACCTACCGTGCCTTTTTACTTTAGAGATTAGAGCCTAATTAAATTGTAGCCTGAGTTTAGAGTTACACTTCTTGAAATTTTTTTTTAATTTTTTTTTTTATGATATTATGCAGTTGTTTAATTATTTAGTAATCTTTGTTGATCATACATGAAAAACTTGGATCCTTTCCAAAATTTTTACATATTCTTACATTTCAAGAGGTAAACAAGTTTATCACTCTGCTACAATATGTATATCTAAGTTTTATATATTCTTGCATTTGAAGAGGTAAACAAGTTTATCATTCTACTATGATTTGCATCTCTAGGTAGTCTTGCGAATGTGAGGTTTAGTGATGCAAATGCATTAGTAATTTAGATTATTTTATTATTTAATAGCACCTGCATTTACAAACTCAGACAGTACTCCTCATGTAAAAAAAATCAAACATTTTTCTGGAGTTATTATTCTTGTTTAATAACATATTCATTTGTTTCTAGCTTACATGTTGAAAGCATTTCATGTCATAATAATAGATTATATATATATATATATATTTTTTTTTTTTGGGGTTGCTCCTCCAATAGATTTGATATCCATTTAGTGAAGAAATTTTATTTCCTTTCGAGATAGTACTATAAGAATATTCGATCTTTTATCTTGAAATTGCATATATTCCTCTATGGTGTTAGAACTTCATAGATTTCCGGGTTTGACTAGAATACAACTTAATTGAAGCTACTATTTCTGTTATTATATAACACCTTTAAAAACAATATTGGTAGGCCAAGGAAGTCATATAGGAGGAAGAAAAAGCCTGCACAAGAAAACAAAGTACCAACTCCTCCAAGGTTGATGAATTCAGCTAAAAAGGCCAAAACACCCAAGAAGGTCAGCACATATGTTCCTCTTGCAATCAGGGAGAAAAAGAAGGATTCATACTATTGGTATTAGTATCATTTACTTATCAGGTTAGATCGTAATTTCTTACTAGCAAAATTCTAAAACTAATATAAATTTCATTATAAAAAATTTATAAACTAACGTAACAGACTAATAATGAATGTGATTAATGCGACTTTATCAACATAATAAACATAAATGTTTGAATTTGTGATACATGAATTCATAAATTTTATATGGTTAGATTTATAACATTACTATTTTTTACTATTTATTTGTCCAAAATTTATTATGATGCAAAACAGATTGGTTCGAAATTAATGATTTTTTTTTTTTTTTCTCAAATATAGGTACAAGAATGAGAGTAACTGAGGCCGCGAGGGAAACAAAAACAATGGAAAGGTCTTCAATGGCTGCTGCTTATTCCATATACCTTTTTCGACTCATCTTCTCATTCTGTTTAGTGACCAAACTAAAGTATTGGTACTAAATAAGTTATGTTTATTTTTCTTTCTTAATTTCAGACCAACTAATAACTCTTTGGTACCGACTAAGCATACTAATACTATGTGTTAGTGGTACATCTTATCCAGATATTAATGTTGAGACATTATAAAGTATATTTAAAATATATATTAGGATGCATGAACTTTTTATATAATACCTTATGGCTCGTACTAATTGGATACTTGTAGAAGTCCTTTATTTTTATCTCCCAATAACTGTTGGCTTTACCCCATTCATCCTCTAAAACAAGTATTGCTCAAGCATAGATTAAGAGACGCTATACACAGATAATAATATCCTATGCAGTTATGTATCAGCATAAGTAAGCATACCTCTCATAACATGTATGCCATATAGTTATGTAAAAATTATATAATATGAGAGACTTGCTACACATATCCAATATAGAAATTAGGAAATACTTTTTCCTGCATAAGGAGCTCGAGCCTTGCAAAACAAATTACATAGGCCTAAATAAGGCACATGACCCCAAGTCTAAATTGCAATATTGTGAAAATATATTCATAGGTCGATCAGATTTGAGTTGCATATAAACCTATCACATTTTAGTAAATGGATAATAATATTTATTGTTCAACCAAATTCGAAACTTTGAAATTTCAATACATGCGAGTGTCTCTTGTAATGTTGAAGGAATATTTTTACATCTCTTCTCTTCCTCCTATGATTTTGGTTGAACTAGGAAGAGATTGAGAGGGTTCCTTTTTTTTTTTTTCCTTTATAGTACATCCTTTTTTCTTTTTTTTTGAGAAAAATAGTACATCCTTATTAAGGAGAAAAATAAAAATATAAAGTTTGAAACTTTGAATTACATATAAACCCAAAAATATTTTGGGTTAGGAAACTTTCCATCCTATCAACCAGTTGAGACTGACCATATATCAGCTTTGGTTTAGGAAAAAAAAATCAAATGTAAAACTATCCCTGACAAACTATTAATCAAATGTATGGACAATACCTTTGATCAAAAAAAAAAAAAAAAATGTATGGACAATACCTGAAAAATAGAACTATTTTCCTTTTTGTTTTCTATTCTTGTCAACCAAACCGAGCCTTGGCTAAAGGTGCTATTCTTTTTTGGTCCTCAGTAATTCAAAATATGTTTGTTCTGAATTTTTTTTTGCTTCATGGGCCACTTGCTCCCTTACCCCATAAATAAATAAATAAATAAATAAATAAAAAAAAAAAAAGTAACTAGGACTAATAATGTAGGAGGCTAGGCCCATTAGTTTTATCTATAGAAAAAACGACGTCGTTTGAGGTTGAGAAATGAAATTAATGGCAAATTCGTAAATTGCCCACGTTCGTCGTCATTCTCGTTCAGTTCCTACCTCTGCAAATTGAACTTCGAAGTTCGAACCCTAAACTCACTGAGCCAGCTCTGTCTCTTTAATTATAAACGTTTTTATAACACTGAGTGACAGAGTCGAGTCGACTCGGCCGAGTCAAAAATGGACACGCACTCGTCGCACCTCACAGCGCCGAACCGCTCCCGAAGCTCTCAGTCTCCATCTCCGTCTCACTCCTCCGCCACCTCCTCCATCCACAAGCGCAAGCTCGCGTCTGACGACCACGCTCCCCCTTTCCCTCCCTCCTCCCTCTCCGCCGACACTCGCGACGGCGCTTTGACCTCCAACGACGATCTCGAGAGCATCTCCGCCCGCGGTGGAGGCGCCGACTCTGACTCCGACGACGATTCCGACGAGGAAGCCCCCGAAGCCACAAACGCCGAAGACTCCGATGAAGACGACTCCTCCATTCGCACCTTCACCACAGCTCGCCTCGACGCCGCCAACGCGGGTGGAGGCTCCGGCTCGGCTCGCAACACGAAGATCAAGACGGAGAATCTGAGCTACTCCCTCTCCGCCGACACTCGCGACGGCGCTTTGACCTCCAACGACGATCTCGAGAGCATCTCCGCCCGCGGTGGAGGCGCCGACTCTGACTCCGACGACGATTCCGACGAGGAAGCCCCCGAAGCCACAAACGCCGAAGACTCCGATGAAGACGACTCCTCCATTCGCACCTTCACCACAGCTCGCCTCGACGCCGCCAACGCGGGTGGAGGCTCCGGCTCGGCTCGCAACACGAAGATCAAGACGGAGAATCTGAGCTCCTCCGCCACGGTTAAGATCGAGAATTCGGATAGCACGAAGGACGGTGGGGCCCAGGGGACCGGTCCGGCGGGAGCCACAGCTCCGTCCGGAAGCTTGGTGCCTGGAATCGTTGTCAAAGAAGACGCCACGAAGATCTTCACTGAGAACATTCAGACCAGTGGAGCTTATAGCGCCAGAGAAGAAAGTTTGAAGAGAGAGGTAAGTCTCTCTCTTTCTCTCTCTGTGTGTCAAATTTTGAATCTTTGTTTGGAAAATTAAAGTTAAAAAGTGATTGATTCAATGAATTGAGAATAGAAATGGTGTTTGTGGGATTTGGAAATGAGTGCAGGAAGAGGCAGGAAGGCTCAAGTTTGTGTGTCTATCAAATGATGGAGTTGATGAGCATATGGTTTGGTATTCTATTCCTCTTTGCCTCATCTTGAATTTTCTTCAGTTATTACGCGTTTTTTTTTTTTGGCTCAACCAATGGAAGAAACAAAAGGATTCTAAGAGTTTTAGTGATTTAGTGCAAGTGTGGATTTTGAATTATGTTTGTGGTTTCTCAGGTTGATTGGATTGAAGAATATTTTTGCAAGGCAATTACCTAACATGCCTAAAGAGTACATTGTCCGGCTTGTTATGGATAGGTAATGTTGTGCACATCAATTCAATTGCAAACATTCTTCATTAATTCTCTTTATGAGTGGTCTTTTGCGTTGAGTTTCACAGATATTAACTCCGTTCATTCCTTCTACTTTGTGACTATTTTCATTATTTATTTTCGTCTCAATAAAATTATATTTACCTATACAAAAAAGAATGTAATGTTGTGTGAGGTTGATGCATACATTCAAAGGTATCATACATATGGAATGCTGTGTGAGGTTGATGCTGTTATTGTGTGGATCTATGTGCCGCTTTTATGGCCTTTATCATCTGATTTTTCATGTTGTTATGCTTTTAGGCTGTCAATAGTTGATTCACCTCCAAAGTGATGAAAATTTAGGGCGAAACTGTGTATAAGCTGAATTTATTTAAAATTTCCATACTTTAACTCAGAAGTTGAAAACCTATTTGGGAATATGATTTTTTTTTCCCTTTAAATTTATGTACATCTCTCTGATATTTAGTTTTTTGTTTTTTTGGGGGTTGTTTTAATTTGCTTTTTTCATTGAATTTCTACAGAAGCCATAAATCTGTAATGGTTATCCGACGTAATTTGGTTGTTGGTGGTATCACATATCGCCCATATATCAGGTAAATTTCATTTTAATTTCATCCTTATAATTGCTTATTTGTTTTTACCCTTTTGGTATCATTTACAGGTAGAATTTCCTACATATAGTTGCTCTATTCTGTAGCAATATTACATTTGTAATAGTGATTTTTATATTTTATTTGTTCTTATTATTCTTTGCGCGGCTGAGGTTGTCATATTTGTAACAATATGCCCACTTATTTGAAGTATTTTAAGTACAAATAAACGAGTGTAGAAGGTGGAGCACTTTCCCTGCACATTTTCATTCATGCCTCCTATTTCTATCCTGCTGTTTCATGTGCTTTCTTATTTCCTAATTTCATTCACTCCTGAAGTTCTTTCTATATGATTAATTAGCTCATCTTCCTATCTTTGTAGAGGTCAAGCAAAAAATGCATTTTTTTGGCTTTAAATCTTCCTTGTAATATGATCACACTTATCTCACAATCATCTGGGCTTGATTTTATTAGCAACAATCATGATTATCAGGAGTATGGCCTTTAGGCCATGAGACCAATTCTAAGTTTTCACAATGGATCTGGAATTCCTACCTTTTTTGTTTGCTTTGTGCGCCTCTTTGATTTAGTATGTGGGAGCTAGTAAAAACTCCGCAGTAATTTGTTGGTGTTATGGTTTGTTTACATGACACTTCATTTACCATATTTAATGAGACTCATTTTCCCTGGAAATTCTCAGCCAGAAGTTTGGGGAGATAGCTTTTTGTGCTATCACAGCTGATGAACAAGTAAAAGGTTATGGCACCAGGCTGATGAATCACTTAAAACAGCATGCGCGTGATGTAGACGGGCTGACTCATTTTCTGACATATGCTGACAATAATGCTGTGGGCTATTTTATCAAACAGGTATTTTTGTCTATCTTTTTGTGTGGTTGTTCTGGTACTTCAGGGTTTTATTACTTGTTTAAACTAAAAAAGGAAAAACCTTTTTTTTTAATTAGAAATGTTTTGACTTCTCTAGAGAGCATGGGTGATGATCTGCTGATAAAGTCTCTTTGTTTGGCAAAATGAAAAATGAGGGACAGAAAGTTAAAGGAGTAGATAGTTTCTTATATGGTTGTTTGTCAGTTATAATTCTTGATCAAGTTACTTAGAAGGTTAGGTTTAGTTTAGGTTAAACAAATGCTACATATGTAATAAAGATTAGATATTGGTTGGATCATTCATCTGACTTTTTAAACTGCTATTTTATCATCTATAATAATTATCTCCATAAATGGCTCCTTAAGGAATTCTGGGATCATCTCGATGTTAATGTTTTGGCATAGTTTTGCTTAACTGTTTCTTTTTTGTATTTCTTTTTATTTATCCTTCTCCTGATTGGAGAGGGTTTGATTTTAATAATGCATTGAATTTTATATTCTTTTACCTGTAGGGTTTTACCAAAGAGATCCACTTGGAGAAAGATCGATGGCATGGGTATGTCTGAAAACATCTCCTAGCTTAAGACTATTGAAAGTTTATTTTCACATCTACGTTATTTTTTTAAGCCTTTTTAAAACCGGTTTATTGTACCTTAACAACAGCAATGCTAAAATTTTCTTTCCAAGTTCATATGCCTCACCTCCTGTGAAAACCTGCTTCAGATGTATTGAATTAATTAAGACGTTCCATTCTATTTGTTTCTAGTATATTTATTAGAATTTCCTTAGCATCCAGGTATATAAAAGATTATGATGGAGGAATCCTTATGGAATGCAAAATTGATCCAAAGCTTCCGTACACGGATTTGTCAACTATGATTCGCCGTCAGAGACAGGTAATATGAATATCTTCTTAGTCACTCTGATAGTTTTTGGTTTGCATAATCAAAGTGAATGAGTTTATATGATAAGTAATTATAGATGAAATTATAGAGCAAAATATTGTCTGCCATTGCTCCAAACTACTTTGGGTCTTATTTTTACCACTTGAACTTTTACCTTGTTATCCACCCCTGGCAAATTATGTTACTTCCACCTTTTGGTTTTGTCTAGACCTTGCATTGTAAATTTGTTGAACTATTTAAATACCATCATTTTTACGGAGTGTTTGGAGAGTGCTATTGGTCTTCCTCTCTAGCTTCTTTTTAGTTCTCTACATGATTCTTCTTCTCTTATCATTGAACTACTGGAAATTCCAACCAATTCTCTACTAAAAGAAAGTTGCACAGCTGAGAGGAAATAAATATGTAGATGAGGGAAAAGTTGGTTGTTATTACAGATAACATTGCCTCAGGCAAAGCCTTTAGATTTTAATGTTTGAATATTTTGATCTCAAGTTGTCAAGGTATTTCAAACTTGGAAAGCAAAATGAAAGAAAAACCCAAACATGTGTACCTTTCAACCCCGGACTTGCAAGTCCTTTTTTTTTTTTTTTTTTTTTTTAATCACTTGAAAGTTGCTAACAGTTATCTTTCTGGTCAAACTGTTGCTTCTGAGTTCATTGTCCTCTCTCTCTCTTCCTGTTTTCTGATGTACTATATTATCTCATATTCTAACTTCTAACTATAATCTGAATTATATTGTTGTTTTTGTCATGATAGGCAATTGATGAAAAGATAAGAGAGCTCTCAAACTGTCACATCGTTCATTCTGGAATTGTTTTTGAGAAGGTATTATATAATATCATTTCTGGATGCCCTGAGCTCTCTAATCGATACATACTATATGCTTCTGATGGTTTTGTAGGATAAATGTTTAGCATTTCAGAGTGTTAATTGCTAGTTGTTTCAACTGAATTCAGTTTGCATGAATATCTAAAAGTAGATTAGACCTTTACATGCTTAGAGCACCTTCATGAAGTCAGTACATGATAACATGACCAAGGTGAATTTGCAATTTCCATGATTAAACAGTAATAATGAAATATGCCTATGTGATGCATATGCTGATTAAAATCATATGTAAATTAAAGAAGGAAAACACTACTAATGTTGTCAAAATTGAACAATAAAATGGTGATAATAAAATTAAAAAAAAACCCATGTTACACAACAGAAACATATCATTTAAAACTACATTTTTATCTAAAACCAAAAATTATTTTATAGGATTTAAATAATTCAAAATAAATAATGAGACTTCTTTTGATAAGGTTCTTGAAATTTTTTGCAATAAAGTTTTGAATGCAGTAGTATTAATATAATTTCATGATGAAATTCCTCCATCCCCCAACTATCTAATAATCCAAGAACCCAGAATAACCGCACAAATTTACCAGTTCTCATTTCTTTACTTATATTAAAAATAATAATAATAAAAAATCATGAAATTATCTTTAATAATTTTAATGAATTTATAGTGAGCCAAATGTCAAAAACATGTTATATGATATATAACACTTAAATTGAACCACATGGCATAACATGACTTGTTTATTTTATTACATGGCACATGTAAAACTCAAATTTTATAATATCACATAAGATTTGTAAATTCAATTTTTCCTTCCTAAAATATACTTCAAGCTATATCAAAGCTATTTCTCAGAAACTGTTAAAAATTTGGAAAGTGCCAATGTGTCTAAACTAGAATGAAAACTCACTACCTTTTTATATGATGGAATTATATACTAGACACCCAAGGAGATCCTCTGAATCATCTTGATGCATGTCAATAGCAAAGTCTGATACACAGACAGTTGTTAACACACCTTCTAAAAAGTTTGTTCTTTTTAATTTATTGTTTTTAAGGCAATATGCTTTATTTCCAAAATTATTATGTTAAAATGATGTAAAAAAGTGTTGTACCTAGTTCTGATGGAGAACATATTTGTTCAGAAAGAAGCTGGTATTCCCAAAAAAATCATCAAAGTTGAGGATATTCCAGGATTGAGTAAGTTTTTTTTAGCTTCCCCTCATTTTCAGTTTATTTGCTTGGCATTTGCTTCTTATGGTACTTATGGGAATTTCAGTACATCAAATAACATTTATAGTTCTAGTGCTCTGTCTTCTGGCTCAAAATTATTTACCCTTCACAATTTTTTTTTCCTACTGTTTTTTTTTTCAATTTTTTGGCCGATTAGCTGTTCTGAGTTTTTATGGAATGCTTCATATAGAGGTATCTCCTTTTCGTTTTTGCTGTTATACGGTAAAGTATGGATCTATCTATCAGATATTGCACATCAAAGTAAAAAATTTCCAATCTAAGCATTTACAAGAGAGAATATCATGTAGTAGTTGTATAAAACCTTGCTAATAAAGGTTAAATAGATTGTTTTATGTTCTTGTTTGTCACTACAGTTAAGGATGAGATACATAATTTTATTTAATTCAAAACATAAACTTATAAATATAAAAAACAAAAAAACATAAACTTATAATTAAATTGAGAGCACATTTTGGCTGTTTATGCTATGCTGTAGGTATCAACTTAGATATGTGAATAATGGTCTTGCTGATTCAATTTTTTATATCAGTCTAATTTTGCAATTTATGAGTCTAGATGCTACTTGAGTGTTTTTTGCATCGTTTCATGGAGTATCAAAGTGTTAATTAGATGTTTGTGGTTTATTTTGATAATAGGGGATGCTGGGTGGACCCCTGATCAGTGGGGCCATTCACGGTTTAGAATTGTAAGCGCTTCTACTGACAGTGCCACTCATCAAAAACATCTGACTGCATTCATGCGCTCACTTCTAAAGGCAAGTTTCTAACATCTTTTTCTCACTTTTTTTATTTTTATTCCTGTAATACTTATACTCTTACCAAAAGAAGAATTTATTCATGTAAGCTCTGGAGATACTACAACTATCCAACAGATATTGCAACTTCTATAGAATTAATGTTAAACTAAGTTGCAAAAATAAAAAATAAGAAGGAAGCAGAAAAACATAGTCATGACATGATTGCAAAGAAAACGCATTTGTTTGCCACTTCTAAATCAACTTGAATTTGACCTGAGGTTGCAAGTTAATGTCCCTCATTCAAGGATGTTGTCCTACTTTTCTCAGATCTATGCCCTTACACAGTCACTTGTGCTTCAGGCACTTAGCTTCAAGGCATGCATGTAAGTGAGAGGGTCAATCTGATACCCTCTTTAGAAGAGTGAGTGACTACTGATAATTAAATATACATATTCATGCCTTTGTGCTCTGCAACAATTAAATAAATACCTATTTTTCTATAATGATTTACTAAATTGACTCCTGAAACTATCTAAATGCCTTTATTTCATACAAAATTTCATATTAAGTTTTCTCTATGATGTGTAGGACCCACCAGATCCCAGGATGACTTGTGGGGAGTTGTCTTTTGTGCTTGCAGTGTGAATATAATAAAATTTGCAGAACTTGTCATAGAATTCAGAAATGAAAGTGTGCTTGCAAATTTCCTTTTTTTTTTCCCTTAACATCTCCTTCTGTGGCTTGATTGTGCTTGTCAATATTTATTGGAATCTTACCAAATGGGTTTTCATTTAAGCAGTCGCTGAATGATCATGTTGATGCTTGGCCATTCAAGGAACCAGTTGATGCACGAGATGTCCCCGACTATTATGACATCATCAAAGATCCAATGGGTAAGAACTATTGCTTTGGTTCTGGTGCAATACCGTCCAATGGCTCATAACAAAAGTTAAAAGTTAACTTTTTGTTGGTAGGCATTGGATAGGATACAAAAAGGTAAAAATATATATATATATATATATATTTAAAAAGTTAACTTTTTTACTTTTTGAATCCAATGGCTGATAACAAAATAAATAAATAAATAAATAAATATGAGCCATCGGATGGTATTGCATCTGGTGCAATTTATTGCTCCAGATCCGAATCCCGCATTTATATATTTCATCTTGACAAAGTATCATATGCATCATATTCATTTCCTTGGATTACCGAAACTGTTTTGGTCATCTCTTTATGAACATTTACTCATTGCCTCTTTGAAACAACGGGTATTTCTAGTTTTGTCAATGCCTGAAACAATTGTTTCTTCTCCACCTTACGATATTTCATGTGAGGTTATAGCTATTCTACCATTAGAGTTGAATTTTCGTGTGAGGTTACTATATCATTAGGGTTGACAATTTCAGCTGAGGTTTATTATTATTATTATTTTTTATAAGTAAAAAAAAAAAAAAAAAGGTTAATTGTCTTCAAACTTGTAATTGGCTTGAAATTATCTATATAACACCTAGAAGGGTAACTCAAGTTTTTTCATTCTTGTAAAATTTTAGACATACTGAAAATTAATGTAATAATGGTAGTGCGGGACTATAATATTGAATTAACAAGCTTTCTTAGTTGTCGATGGGTGTCCATGTCTTATTAATGCAACCCCCAACGCCTTCCTCTCCTGCTCTCCCTGCTTCATTGATGACGTTCATTCGCTAAATCACCATGATGTTGGGAAATTTGTCAGTTTTATTTGTTCCAAATCTATTCTTGCCATACTCTTCAAGCCGTAATAAATGAAATCTTGATGATGTTGAGTCCTTCCAAAACCAGTTTTTCAGTAACTATAGCAAAGTACACTAAAACCAAAATCTATGATTGCTTGTGCCCTATGTACTTTCTATTGAAAAACCCATAAAAGAAACTAATCTTGTGCATTTTTGTCAAATATGTGATACTTTCATGGATTGTCAACCTACTATAGATCTGAAGACAATGTCGAAGAGGGTAGAGTCCGAGCAATATTATGTAACATTTGAGATGTTTGTTGCGGATGTTAAAAGGATGTTTGCCAATGCTCGCACCTACAACTCCCCCGAGACCATTTATTATAAATGTTCAACCAGGCATGGCATAGTGCTCTATTCCTTATTCAAATCTTTTCCTTTTTTTTATTTTTCTTTTTATTTTTTTTTTAAATCCCCACTATTCTGACTACGGTAGACTTTTTGCAGGTTGGAATCCCATTTTCAAAGCAAAGTTCATTCAGGTCTCCAATCAGTTAACAAAATTCAGCAGTAACGGATTCCATATATGTAGTACTCTTTTCTGAAGTATATCTGCATGTGGATCATGTCACTCATGGGTCACGATGATTTTTTTTCTTGTTCTATGAGGTTCACATAATGGGTGGAATACCATACGTGGAGAATCACTCTGCTACAATGGCCAATGGTCACTCCACCAAGTCCAATCACAGGACAACCAACTCAGCTATTATCATTGTAGGAAAACAGCTTTAGGATGAATAATGGGATTGTTTCTTGCCGACAGATATTTATCCATGGACTATGTAGTTACAATTGTAAAATTAATTTGTAAATTTTGCCGTAATATTAATAGTAGCTGTAATATTTTTCTGAAATGCAATATTGTGTTACAGAAGATAATTGCTTTGGGGAAGGGGGGAGCAGAGTTGTGTGAAAAGGATGACCTCCATAGGTTGGACCCGAGGGTTTTTTTTTTAAAGACCTCTTGTTATCTTGAACATCTTGATAGTCACCTCCCCATGACATGGTGGAGTGTGTAAATCTAATACAAAATTAAATTGCAAAGAAGCATATATATGAATATAGCTGCTTGGATAAACCACCAGGTCAAACACTGTTCCGATTGTAAAAGGTAATCTTGAAAATGATCCAATTTTTGGAAAACTATTTTTGTAAATTGACTGGTTTACCGTATAGTTGCGGCCTTGAAAATAAACTTGAAATTATTTGATTCACATGGAAAGAGTGTGTTTGGGGTGGAAAGAGTGTGTTTGGGGAGGAATATTTATTCCTCTCCCTCGTAATTTATTTGTAGGTACTTCAATAGTTACAATGAAGGGTGTTTCGAACCCTATTTCTCCTAAATCCTAATAAAGTAGAGCAGATTATGTCTCTAAATTATAAGGCTCTTGATTCTCTTAAATTTCACAAACATACAAATAAGAGGAACGGGCCATTCTCCTCCCCTTTCCTCTTCCCTTGTTTCTCCCACTATTATGGATGCCTTAAAATATTTTGATGGCCTTTTGAAATACTCTGGATGCCTTATAATATTTTGATGACTTTTGAGACGTATGAGTTCTAAGCAAAAGGAAAGAGAATATGGGGCACATGAGTGGTAGGATTGTGTTTTCATGAAAAATGGATAGCTTCGAACTTTATGGGATGTAGCACCAACATAAACACTAGTGATGTTCCCTGCAATCATTTCAAATTAGCAAAAAAATAAAGCTCAATCCATCCATAATTTTCAAGTTATTAAACTAGAAACTGAAATGTGAAGCCTATTATTTAAGTACTCCCATCCAAATTAACCAATAGTGAATAAACTAAATCATAATAATAACAAGAAAGATGCAGTTGAATCAATATTCACATATAATCTGAACTAATACTTATTCTGCTGGTTATTGTTTGCAACTGCACGAGAAAGCTCATTGTCCCAACCAGGCATGGCCCCATCCGAACCAGTGTTTGGGGAAATCTGCTTTTGCACTTGTTGCACGCCAGTTGTGTGCTGCACAGAAGACATTTCAGCGACTCTGCTTCCCCCAATATCTTTATGTTGGTTTCCCATAAGAGGGATTAAGGGGTCAGTGGCAAAACCATTGTCTAGTCTCTGGGGATGTGGAGCACCATTGCCAACTGTAGGAACTGGCGGCTGGTGAATGAATTGGTTGTGGTTGAGGTTTGGTGGAATGGGTAAAGAAGCATTTGTAGATGCATGTACCGAGCTATTGTTGACAAATGGCATTCCTGCACCAGGTATGTTAGCCATCGCTAGCAACAGTGGGTGGAGCCCTGTCACTCGCTTAATTTGTTCTTCAGCCATCTTCACCTGTGAAAATCCATATAATATATTAACTACATATTATTTGTGAAAGCAAAAACTCCATATAAAAATAAAAGTGCAAGCAATTTATTTCAAATTTATTTCATTATATCCATCCAAAATCTCTTATATGAAGCAATTAGAGACTTCAGAGAGGCAATTCCAGGCATGAGACTCATACTAGCATCTTAAGCAGCTTTCTGGTATGTGACATAGATACAAGTTGTCAAATAAGACAAACTTGATGCAACATGGCAGTCAACATCAGAAGATGTGTCAACATCCATTCTGTGAAAATAGAATGACTAGCACGTGATGCAAAAATCACCATCAAAGAATATAAACAAAAAAACAGGCATTGGAAAATACATCACAGACTTATATCCATATTCCATGGTGCAATCATACTACAGAATTGGCAAATTAAGAAGATTGCAAATGTATTGCTCCCAGCCAATAGTGCAATAAAAAACAAAACAGAATTATCTATAATCCTATGGAGGATGGAGCCTATTTTGCGCTACTATAAAATATGGACCAAAGCACTGGAAAAACAAGTAATGTTAGTAATCAGTGACTCTTTCATTTATCCACCCTGAGGCATGAGTCCAAACCATTCCTAAATTTAGCCCTGACCTAACTGGCTTAATAGAGGCAGTGTTATTGACTTTAAATGAAAGATTAAGATGAACACAAGAAAAATCTTGTCTTGACCATAAAATGCTATAACAACTTAGTTTTGTAGATAACAATTAAAGATTTATACGGATACATATGAAGACACTCTGGTGTCTGAGTATGCATGCCCACTTCAGTATGGAGAACAGACAACAGCATGCCCACTTCAGTATGTATGTTTTTCATTTGGTAAACTTATATACTAGAGCATAATTGTCAAGTATGGTCCAACCACTTAACTCGTAGGACCATAAACTAAACATTGTTCAAAATGAGCCAGATGAATATGCCAACAACCGCGGAAATAAAAACCAACTTACTAAGCATCACACAACATATGCACAGTCCATTCACTTTTCACTCACCAAAAAAAAAAAAAAACCTAAGGGATATTTTCCTTTACAGCCCACAAGAAATAGCATAAAAATTTAATCTCCATAGGATGTTCAAACATTATTAATAATTTTACAATTTTACACTAAATCCAATTTTCATATAACTTCATAGTCACACAGTAACCTCGTTGGCATTTATTTTCAAATAACGTATATTGATTTATTGCTCTGGGCAAGTCTGAATTGGTTCCGGTTGGAGTAGTGCTTAATATTGATTTATTGCTAAATGTCCTTAGCTGCAAGTTGGGCTCTCTACCAATGAAAAGTCTGGGTCTTCCTTTGGGTGCTAAATTCAAGGATAAGACTATATGGACTCCGATTCTGGAGAAAATGGAAAGGAAATTGGCAGGTTGGAAATGCTTGTATCTATCAAAGGGAGGTAGAGTCACTCTAATCAAAAGCACCCTTTCTAATTTACCCACTTACTTCCTTTCTCTATTTCCTATACCTGCTAGTGTGGCTAACCTAATTGAGAAGCTTCAGCGGAATTTCTTATGGGGCAGTTTTGGTGATGAACCTAAAATGCATTTGGTTAAATGGGCTACTGTATGCGCTCCTATTTCTTCGGGTGGATTAGGGATAAGGAAGATAAGACTTTTCAATATAGCTCTACTTGGGAAGTGGTTATGGAGATTTGGGATTGAGAAGGATGCCCTTTGGAGACAAGTGATAGAGTTGAAATATGGATGTCTATGGGGGGGATGGTGTACCAGATCTATTAAGGGTCCTTACGGTGTTGGTTTATGGAAGAGTATCAGTCAGGGTTGGCCTTCTTTCTCTCGCCATATTCTGTATGATATTGGTGATGGGTCTAGGGTGAAGTTTTGGCAAGACCATTGGTGTGGAGAGACTCCTCTTGCAGTTAGCTACCCTGACCTGTTCAGATTTTGCAAGAATAAGGAGGCTAGTGTGGCTGAGCTCATGAAATCCCCCAATGGTGTCCTTTTTTGGGATGTGAGTTTCTTTAGGGGTGTGCATGTTCGAGAATTAGAGGCTTTGTCAAGCTTCATGGAAACCATTTATGGTTCTTCTATAAGGGGGTTTGGTGAGGACAAGATGTGTTGGTTTCCTAGCAAAGCTAAGGGGTTCTTGGTGAAAGATTATTATAGAATTTTAGCTGGTCTTACTATCTTCGGTTTCTTGGTGAAAGATTATTCTTGGTGCCACATATGCAAGAGTAATGGTGAATCGGTTGACCATCTCTTCCTTCATTGTCCCGTTGCTATGGATCTATGGTCTATGGTTTTGGGTTTATTTGGTGTATCTTGGGTTATGCCTCATACTGTTTTGGGGCGGTTAGGGTGTTGGCAAGGTAGTTTTGGTCATCATCGAAATGGTTATATATGGTCCATCATTCCTCATGGCTTAATGTGGTGTCTTTGGAGGGAGAGAAATAGTCGTTGTTTTGAAGACATTGAGAGATCTATTCCGGATCTCAAGCTTTTCTTTTTTAGAACTTTGTTGGATTGGTTGTTAGCTTTGCAAAACAAATCTTTCCCTTCTTTTTTTGTTTTCCTTGATTCTTGCAATTTTTGTTTTTGATTTGTTGTCTTCTTGTTCACTCCCTGTGTACTAGGGTGTTTCCTTTTTGATATCAATATATCTTATTACTTATCAAAAATAACGTATAAAACAATACTTTCAAGAGGAAACAGATATAAGCTCATTACAAAAGATATGCAAGTGACCAAAAACTTTCACAATTTGACAACAATGGTGGGTTACCTGTGCTCTCATTGTCTCAATTTCAGCTTTTAAAATTCTGTTGTCAGAACCAGATGTGCCACACTTATTTTCCATTTCAGAGAGACGCTTGGATAATGTAGAGTGTTCAACCCTAAGATGACCAACCTATATAAAGCCTTATCACTTCAACAAAAATCATAAAAACAAGGATATAAATGGTGAGTGAGTTTGGCGTTAACAAGAAACAAAAAGCAGTACCTGTGTCTCAAGTTCACTCATCTGTGCTTGTTTTCTTCGTCTTGAGCGTCTAGCTGATTCTCGATTTGACAGCATCCTAAGTCAAACAACCAACATATCAATTGAAATACGACTGTACTTCCTTTTTGTCTAAAAAAAATTAAAATATATATATATATATATGGAAAAGAATCAAATTGGTTTGCAGACCATTTTATGTTTAAGAAACACAAACCAAATGAGTTTAAAGCATAGAAGAAACAATTTTTGAAGTTACCTCCGGGCACGCTTTGCATCAGCAGGATCCATATTCTCAGTGATCTCCAATTCTCCCTCAAATTCATCATCATCTGAATCATCTCTTGATGATCCACTAGTTGCTTGTATGACTTGAGGTTCTGATCTTCTTTGCAAAGGAGGTAATGCTGGATTTCCAAGAGGTCCACCATCAGCCTCAATTTGTACAATAGGGAAACCATGACCAATACCTATAGTACTAACATACAATTTAATTTACAGGTGTGTGCAGGGAGAGTCCCCCAACTATATTTGAAAATGTATTGGCTATCCATAAAGATAAAGAGAGCTCTCTTGTAGTTCTGCACACACAAACAGAGTTCTTTAAAAAAATGAAATTAATGTAGTTGTTTTTAATAAAAAGAGCAGCCTCTCACACTCATACTAGAACAAATCTACCATATTGAGGGTATGTTTGGAACCGAGTGAGATGGAGGGAGAGTGACTGACTGACCGTAATATACTATAATTTAATTCATTCCACTCCCTATCTCCCTCAACAATTTGAATGGTAGAATCCCACTATCAGGGACCCTCTCCTGTGTGGACCTCCAATGCATAACGATTGCACCAAAATTGGACCACCGTCTATAATGCCAGCGGGTCATGTGGAGGAAGAAAGTGGCAGTTTCATGGACATGGATATCTATGTGGTGGCTTACATAATGGTGTTGTTGGGAATTGTTGCAGTTCTCTTACTAGTGTAAGGCATGGTTTAACCTCATTGAAATGTCTATTGACAATTGCTACTGTTTTGTAGTGCTTCATTGCCGTATGTTGCCCAATTCCAGGCTTTCCTAGCCTAATCTCTCCCCATCTCCCTCCTTCATTACATAGGCTACGTTCTGGTCTCATTTAGCAATAAGGAACATAGAAATGCATATAAAGCCACGTTATATATGTCCAAATTGTGGTAACTCGTCAATCATAATGAACTCTACGTATTAATTTAACACCTCCAATAAATTTTTCGGATATAATAACACACATGAGAAAAGGCAGCAAATTGATTTACGATTATGAATTTTCTCATTGAAATCAAACAAAGATTATATATACTATAATAGAATTGACATCAGTAATTTGATAAGGAAAAGTTGAAAAGGCTGTACCATTAGGTTCGGATCCCAATTGAGACGGATTTGGCCGCTTTGCTGGAGTCTCCGCTACATTACCAGTTTCTTCAGGCTTTGAATTCGATCCCTGCACTCAAAAATTTCCAATACCAAACAAAATCAAAACCGATAATCAGTCAATCATACATGTATATATATGCATGTATAGAGAGAAAGAGAGACTCTTTGAGCCACGGCGGCGCAAGCGAGGTCGAGCTTGCTTTTGAGAAATGCGCGGTACTCATCGGAATGAACGGCAGCCATCGGAAATGGATTCGACGGCAGATGAAGGAGTTCGTCGAGTTCGTCTGGTTTCGACGAGGACGATTCCACCGGCGAAACCACATCGGAGGCGATCGCCGCAGGAGTCTCCGGAGCAGGAATCTCTGACTCCGTGCACTGCTCGACAAAGTTCATCAACGCCCACTCGGATTCGCTCCGGGTCATCGGACCCGAGCTGATATTGTCGCCGGTGCCGGACCAGAAGGAATCGGCGATTTCGTCGACTGGGAAAACTCTATTCATTGCTCTCGATTAGATTGGATTCGAGAAGAAATGAGTTGTCGAAACTTGCTTTTTGATTCGCTCGCTTTTCGAGCTCAAATTGTGGCTGCGCTATTTATATATGAAAAGGATCGCTGAGAACTTATACAGTGCTGTAAGAAACTGGTAATGTAGCGGAGACTCAACCAAATCGCCACGTATGCACTAGTCAGAGAAAAGTAAGCTATTACGGTACACGCTATTGATGTAGGAACTAGGAAGGTGAGTTTTTCTTTGGGATACATTTTGTAAAAGAGGAAGAGAAGGTAACTTAGAGCATTCGCATCCGCTCATGTAAAATTTGTGTCTATTTTACACATAAAAATTTATTTTTTCTATTTTACACATTCACTTTTACAATATACTCATATCAGTTCATTTATTCTATCCCCTCTTCTATTTAAATAATCAATTTTTTCAATTATTTTATTATGTCCCAACTACCCTTTTATACGCACTCTGTCTCTCTCTGTCTTTCTCTCTTTCCATTTTTTTTATTCTATTTCTCTATACCCATCTATCTCTCTCGGTCTCCCTCTCGTATCTCTCTCAGTCTCCCTCTCGGTCTATATCTCTATACCCATCTCCGATCACAAGCTCTATCTGATTCACAGCTCCGATCTCCCTAACTCCGATCCACAAGCACCGATCTCCCTAGCAAGACCCACGAGCTCCGGCGATCCAAATCCTCTCTTCATCGCCCGATTCACGCTCCACGCTTCACTGGCCGACCCACGAGCTCCGGCGACCCAGATTGCTCCGATAAGCACCGATATCTCTGTCTGTTTGGGTTTGTTTGTGTGTGGGTGTGTTTGTGTGTGGGTTTGTTTGGGTTAATTTTCAGTTGATTTTGGCCGTTTGGGTTTGTATGTGTGTGGGTGTGTTTGTGTGTGGGTTTGTTTGGGTTCATTTTCAGTTGATTCTAGCGCGCTGGATGTTGGGGAAGAGAGGTAGGAGATGAGCGTCAGTTAGAAATGAGGGAGAAAAAATTATTAAGAAATTAAATACACGAGCTACAGTACCCGTGTAAATATACACGGGTACTGTAGCTCGTTGATAAATTTCCACAAGTTTACATGATTTTAAAAGGATTGATGTGGAGTGTTTTTTGATTCAAAATGTGTAAAAGTGATCAAAATGTGTATTTTACACATTTATACCAGAGCTGATGCGAATGCTCTTAAGCGGTAAGCAAAAAATGAAAATAATTTATGAAACTTTTGTTAGTTTTAATTTTAATTTTTTTTTTTTTAAGATGTGATTATTTTTTAACAATATATTAGACTTTTTTAAATTAAGCTATTTATATTTGTTATATCGTGAAAGTGTTTTAAATTTTGTAAATTAATCAAAGTAGACTGAAGTTAATCGAATTGACTGAAATGCTACGTTAATATAGCTCAAAAAATAGCATAGTAACAAATATAAGAGTTTAATAATAATAAATGTTATTTCTCCTACTCTTCAACTTTTAGATATTTTATAGAGAACAAAGTTTGACAATAAACTTGATTATAGCATCTAGAGTAAGAGAAACTTTGTTCTTATATAAATGATTATTAAAACTTGCCTAGTTGCTTTCCACATACATCATACGATCACAAGGTGATGTATTACAACTTTAGAAGCTGCTTTTTGAAGGTGTGAAATGTGTGGATCATTCCATTAGAAATTTTCTTCTTTCAATCTGATTTTGAACTTGTTAATTTGAAGAATAATTGTTAGAAAGAACATTTGTCTAGAGTTCTTAATTGAATTTGCTTCTTTTTTTTTTCTTTTTTTTATGAGGAAAATTTTCATAGATTTAAAAGTGTAGTAGAGATCTTTAATGTTTTCTTCAATTTTTTAATTGAATTGAAATTATTTTAACATCTTAATTATGCAATTTCATGTAGGATTGATGATTTGTTGTGAAAATTTCATAAAATTTTGTTGTATCCCTAAACTTTCTATTCAAATATGATCAATGATTGGTATTGTTGAGGAGCCATCTGCAATTACTATGACCCTCATTGCCGGTGTAAGAGTTTGAATACTGGTGCCAGAAAAGAAAGGTTATTACTGTGAACAATTGCTTAAATCAAGGGAAGTATTAACTCACTCACAAATAATTTTTAGTATTCGGAGCATGGAGAATGATACTCCTCTTACATTCATGGTGGGGTGTACTCATTAAATTCATGGTTAGATCACCATGAATGTAAGAAGAAGAAACACTATTTTTCCGTATTTCAGGAGTATATAAGAATTTTCCCTAACTAATGCACTCAACATCCCAAGACATTGGTTTTGAGATTAGATGGTGAAAATCTATTCTGAAAATTGTAAAATTGTTTTGGTGTAAATGAAAACATATTCTCAAAAAAGATGGAATTTTTCTGAAGTTGTCATCATGACATAATACTAAACAAAAATGTATTCTTATTTGATTCTGATGCATATCAAAGTTGACAACAAGCTTGAATTTATAACATAAAAGCTATTCTCAATCAAGTGCAGCTATTAGGGATTTGGTGAAAACTTCTAGTTCCTTCAAACCTTCCTCGGGGGATTTTGCTTCATTCAGTAGCTTCACCATGGCACTCCCAACAATCACACCATCAGCTCCCCATCCGACTACCTGTAACATAATTTACAATTTAGTCATACATACCAACATGAAAGGAAACACAACAATCTACACAAGTATGTAAAGGTATATGTTGGAAAATTAACCTGTTTTACATGCTCAGGTTTTGATATGCCAAAGCCAACTGCTACGGGCTTGGTAGTTGCCTGTCATAAAAATTGAAGTATGAAGCTTATGTACAGAATTGGAAATCACTCATATCATCAAAACTAAAGGCTTTTAGTTAAATGACCAGACCTGAAAAAATGCAATTTAAACATTCTTCATATCATGCTAGGGAAGGGTATTTGATATATTTCAAGCATCTTAACAGATGAAAAACTTAGTATTTCAATACTATGATAATAAACCCATACATATTTAAAATCAACTTATTTAGAATGGCCTACTATTTACACACTCAGCACAACCACAACTAGATTTCAGGCTTGTATACCTCCAAAACATGTATACTATTTATGGGCATATAACTGTTTTCAATCCACCAATTGCTATGATAGTCATTGTTTGTGTTTATTAATGACTTGAAACTCCTTTTTTTCCTCTTTGGTTGGACTTGAATCTCATTCAAAGATATCAGATGAGGTATATAGTGAATGCCAAGATGAGATTAAGTAGACAAACCGCTTTAATATCCTGAAGAAGAGTTTGAACTCGATCACTCACAGATGCACGAGCACCAGTGACCCCAATTGAGCTTACCTAGCATTCAAAAGAATCAACAATTAACTCTTACATGCAGTGTAAAATTTCACCTAAAAATTAAATGGCTAAGTAAAATAATTTTATTTCCCTTTTTTAAAAGAATTTTCACCACTATTCTGAAAACAGTTGCCCACAAGAGCTTAGACAACCTCTTCAATATAAGATGGGTACAACATGATTCATGAAAGATATAAGAGGAAATTAAGTTCTTGGTTTGGATTCTTGTCTATTCTGATAATTAATTGTTATTACTTACTAATTTCATTGCACTAACATAATGCAAAGATAAAATTAGAGCAAAAATTATTTAGTGAGGCATATCAACTTTCTTAAATCATAAAGTTGAATTATACTAGCACTGCTAAGAGCTACTCAAAACCATAGAAACAATCATAAAAATTCTAAATTTTTGGGTATTTGTATCACTATAAGTCAGTAGACTATTCTTGCATCTGCAAAATTAGGGAAGTATACCAAGCCAGTTAAAGCAACATCACGCCAAGAATAGAGGTGTGAACTTTCATTTTTTTAAACCAAGAATTCATTGTCGAAAACTTCATAATCTCCCTGTGCCATAAACAGACATTGCTGAGAGAAAATTTTGAAACTGTTACTTGAATCTGCTTTCTCAAAGTACAAGTATAGCAAATACATGTCAATAATTTCATTGGCTTACAGGGTACATTTGAAAGATAATTCCAACAGAACAGGAGAGATCAAAACAAACACCAAACTTCGTAATAATGACATCTTTTATATAACAATGCAAGTGGATCAATAAGACAAAAACTAAAAAACACTTAACTAATGTAGAAGCCTAATGTTTCGGTTGGAACATTCGCATTGCAATAAAACTAAATAAATAAAAGAAGAAACTTGGTAAGGAGCATCAGCTATAGAAAAAGGTCTTACAAGGTACACAAATCCTTCCGCTGCTTCAACAATGGCTTTCATTCGTTCAGTTGGAGTAGTGGGTGTAGTGAGCAGTACCTTAACCACACCAGTAGACATATCAGACCAACAAGATCCATGTACGTGCTATCAACTACATAAATTTAAAAGAAGGAATTGCATAATAGCACATATGAACGGGAAAAGGTTTAACAATTTCATAAATAAGGTCAATGAAAACTAATGACTTGGCATTTTACTCAAAGAGTTTGTTCATTGCACATCTACCTTTTCAAAAATTGTTTCTAGTAATTTCAAAAGATCGGTCTTTAAGATTAACTATCTACTAACTAGTAATTTCAATGAAAACCAATCCATACCCTAATATATAGGTAATAATATCTTAAGAAATAGATTATATACAGGTAAGTTAATCATTACATTGAAAAAGAGTTACTAAAGAAAAGTTGGTTCAAAAAACTTTATGATTACTATCATCACAAAGAACTGCCACCAACTGCTGTGGACCACAGTTTATATTTCATATAATAAAGAATCTGAAAATTTGAAAATTTTTTATCCAGAAACTGAAAGAGGGAAAAGAACATAGAAGATGAGAGGTAGACGCACCAATTCAATTCCATGCTTTGAAGCTTCCCTTCTCAGAATTTCAGTCTCCTCTAGAGGAACGTCTGGAACCACAAGCCCTGCAAACCAATGCACAATGAAGAATTTAATAAAATCATACAATAAAACAAATAACATTGGGACAGGGGAGAAGGAATCAAAGCATTTTCCATATTTACTCGGGGTTGATTGAGTGGATATATAATTTTTTTTCTCTGTAAATGCTAATAAATTTATTAAAAAATTATATTTTCTCATTTTCTGTTGTTTTTGTAAAATGGACTCAAGCACTAGATTCTATTCAGAGGAAGCCCATGCTAACCATTTTTACAAGAAAAGGAGAACAATTATGCATAAAAATTGGTTGATAACTCAGTTTTTGGCCAATACATTGCATCTTCTTCTGAAGATATCTGAGTTTAACTCAAAATGAAAAGTAAAAAGCTTTCAGTAATTCTTACACACTACAGCATAGAAGAACCTAAGTAAGAAACCATTAAAAGTTAAAAATTCCGGTCAAGTACATGATTTTTTGAAAACACATGGCCATTCTTACATAATTTTAATGGGACAGTTAAAATTGCTGGTCCAACCATAGTCTTTTGCCATATCTATATAATGAAGGATGCTCACAGTTTTGAGTATCAAATTCAATACTATTACAAATTTATGTTATCTAACTGCATAAAAAAGTTGCCAAGTGAGTTAAATGATTGCTATATCCAAATAAAAAACACTTAGTTATGAACCATGTATATTTTGTTTCCATTCCCACTAGTTCTATTCTAGGTTGCGATCAGCAAACATACCTGTTGAAATAATCAGAAGGGGAAGTGTGGGTAAGCATAGACCCACTGTTTAGGCTAGACTCTATTAAGTTTAATCTAAAATGCATTTACAGACAGAGAAGTTGTGAGGCATACACATAGCATTTGAGTAAATAAAATGGCTTGCTTCCCCTTCCCTTTGCATTCATAAAATTGTTTAAAATATCATAACTTACCAATTAGATCCAAAATCATCATTGTGAAAAAGCTTAAAGTTTCAGTAAAGCATAAATTATAAGTTACCATGTACTCCTACGTCCTTTATAGTGGACATGAACTGCTCGACACCACGCTTGAGAATTGGGTTGTAATATGAAAATAATGCGATTGGAGAAGATAGTTGTGGAATCACCTGTCAAAAATGATAACATTTTAAACTCCGAGTATGAAAAAAATAGGCAAAGAAGCAATAATTAAAAAATGTTTTACACTTCCCTTCTTTTGATTTTTCTTTTATCTAAATACATGTATGTATTTAGTGAAAAGCGCCACTCTAAAGTAAACAAATAATTAAATAAATAATGGATGAGTGTAGCAGTGTTCTCTAGTATCAAATGGTGATATATTTATAGTAAAATATGCATAGCTGAGATAAGTGAATATACATAGCCAATCTATTTCCTGGAAATTAGCATCTCAAATGATTGATGATTTAAAAAAGAAAAGAAAAAGAAAGTATCAATCTTCTCATGCAACTAGCATAACACTACTATAGTAGGAAAAGTTTTTCAAATTCACTTCTTTGATTTAGTTTTCACTAATAACAAAGGTGGTAAGGCATAAGTGAAATTATAAACATTTGACAAAGACCTAATTGTGGATGTTCTGCCTAATATAACACAGACAAAGAACACCTATAAGAAAGTAACAGAGGCTATCATTGTATCTTGATTTGATGATGACAAAGGCATAACATTATATAATGGTCCTACCTCCTTCAGCATAGAAATAATTGCATTGTAATTGGTTCCTCTTGCCAAGGAACGTGTAGCTGCAGCCTGTACAAGAAGATGCATCATTAAGAGAAATGGAGACATTAATTGAAACAAATACAAAAGACAACTATAATACCTGGATAACTGGACCATCAGCTAAAGGATCAGAGTATGGCACACCCAGCTCAATTATGTCTGATCCACAAGAGTCGAGCACCTTCAATGCTTCTGCTGTGGTTGAAAGGTCCGGATCACCGGCCGTGATGTATGGAATAAATGCCACCTTCACACATGAGCATGTTTGTTAGAGGAACACTATCGGATTGAGAATCTTGTATATTAAACACCTGCTAACGACTGATCCCAAATGATATCTAAGTGAAATTATTAGTATCCAGGATTCAGTGAAATGATTACATTCGGTTTCACAATTAGGGAAGATACCAAAATCTGCAGTACATGACCTAATTACAAGAGATAATTCAAAAGCTATGCTTTAGAAGATGGCGTGGAGCTTGAAAAAGGATATTATTTTTTCTGGCCAATTTAGATGTGTGAAGAGATAAGGATGATATCTCAATAGTCTAGGACAATTACAAACATATAGTACAATTAAAGTTTCTACAATAATACACAAATATTCATGAGAGAATCAGGGAAAATTTGATAACAACCTTTAGATTAAGTGAGTAACATCACCCTAGTACTTCAATTTTTCAGCTTTCCAAAATCCACAATGTTATTCAGCAGTCTCTTCTATGATCCATCTTCTCTTATCACATTCAAACATACACCATGAGGTAAAATCCACCAGGGTCCTCAACCATTTGAACAAATTAAAACCCCTCAAAATGCAACCTCTATATCCAAGATTTACCTCACTTAGTGAAACAATTACACAAAATAGTCAACTTTCCAAGTGACACCAGAAGCACACTTATACATAATTTCCACTTCCTTTCACAAATAACCCCCAATTCAAAGAGAACCTCCAAAATTGAAAATGATTAACGCATGCTCCATTACCATAACAATGAAGATCACAATGGCATATAGAAATAACAAGAAAACTAGAATGATAAGAAGCACCCAAAACACAAACCCGGAAAAAAAATAATATAAAATAAAACATATACCAACACTCCAATTGAAACAGAGAACAACCCATGATTTTTTTGGGAGAATGTAATTGAAACATAATAGAGAAAACAGAAAGCGAATGCAAAGTGAAAAGATGCTTACTTTGCCTTGTTTTTTCAGTCTTGTGAAAGTCTCAGAGAGCCCAACAGTAGGGACAGTGCTGATAGCAGCCATTGGAGTGAATCTTCTAGCTGGGGTAGCAAATCTCTGAGAGGAAAAGCGGAGAAAAGAATGGGTTTCTAGGTTGTTCTTCTTCAATTCAAAGAAGCTTGTTGTTGGTGACTTAAAAGCAATAGCCATAGAAAACAAAAGGGTCGTGTTTTGCTGAATTTGAATGAAAATGTACTTGTGTTTGTGCGTGGGGTTAAGCAGTCAAAATAGAAGAGGTTTTGGAAAATGAAAATAGAGATTTGCTCTAGTACACTACGTCTCTGGTGCCGTTGTACTTTATAGTGTTAAAGTGTGATGGGATTTCAATCGTGGGTTGGTCTGATAATATCTAGACCGTTCAGTGAAAAAATAGATGATATCTTCACCGTTCATTTTTTTTGGAGCCAATGTTAATTTGTTTCGATAAATTCTAATCCTACCTTTTTTTTTTGAGGGTGAATTCTAATCCTACGTAGTTAGCCGTTTTGAAATTTTTTTGACATTTACTTGGAATATCTTTTTTTTAATTATATTTTTTTTTGAGTTTGTTTCCTTATTTTGCTGACAACCACTATTTTCTTTTTTCTTTTTGACCGGTTTGCTGACAACAATGGGTTTTTTTTTTTTTTACCATATTCGCTTATATGTAATTTATAAACGAATGAGGAAGATAAAGTATCCACATCATACAATAAATTACTTTTTTTTTTTTTGTTAAGAAAATACAAAAAATTACTTGAAGTTGATCTTTTGTAAATTATATTTTTCCATCCTAAACATTCACATCAATTTCTATGATCTGAAACTATTAATTTGCACCATAGATACTTCAATTTGATAGATACTTCAATTTGAGAGAATCAATATATATCTATTGGCTGCAAATCTGTTAAATGAGCAGTATTCTAGTTTTTTTAATCATTAGTATAAGTATAATTTTTTTATTGCACACGAACAAAAATATTGATTAGGTGGCATGTGTGGCTCATGTGTGTTCATTTTCATCTCATTTTAATGTTCAATTTATCCAAAAATGGGAGTATTGATACAATTTTCTTAGATTGAGGTGTCAATTGAACAAATTGATAGTTTGTGAGAAGTGAAAAATGTGTGTTTCTATTTAATATTTTAGAATAAAGCATGATTAATGTTAGTTTTCCTGATTTTCTCATGTGTATTTCTTTTGTCTTTTTACTTAATAATGGGAACGTTACACACATCTAACAAACTTTTATTTTTTATTTTTTTAAGATTACTAGTAGGATATATAGGAGGGAAATAAAATTAAAATTTAAGGGCCAGATATGGAAAATCTAGCAAATCTTCTACTCACAATCAGCTGCTGAATTTGTCATATAATTTGCAAAAATAAAAAATAAAATTGTCCATATCACATATGGCATATATATCACCATTATCATTTCTGGCAAATAATTTTGGGGGAAGTGAATAGTGATATCAATCTTAATTGCCACGAGAATTGAACCTAGACCTACTGACAAGCCCATTTAAAGTTATATCATATTACAAATATCATGCATATAATCATCATCATACCATTGATTAGGAAAGTGAAACAATGTATTTGGTACACCTAACATTTTCCCTTTGGATCTCTCACATGGTCTGTATTTGCATTTTGCACAGTGAAGAGCACATTTATGATTTAACACTGCGCAATAATATACTTTGTTGTCAATTGTTACTTCTCTCTATTCGCACTGTTAGTTATTACGGGGTTCAATGAATGAACAAATGCTGCATTTTATGTTATTTATTTAACCTTATATCTTAGTTTCATATGTTCGATATTATTTATCTTGTTGCTCAACAGTGCTTTCTAAAAAATATGGAAGACACATCTTTTAGATGTCGGTGGATCTTACCAATTTAAGTTATGTAGCATGAGATTAGATATGAGAAGGACCATATTTGTTGTCAATGCTTCATTTCTCTGATTTTTTAAAGTTTGCAGTAGTTGCTTCTTAGTCGATGCATAGTTTGTAATGTATGGTCAGTCACCTCTAGCACATGTCATAAGTCTATTCTTTGACTTGATTTGCAAATGGACTTTTGTGCACATTATTGATGCATCCTTGTGCAAAATGAGTAATGAGTTTGATGTTGAAGAAAGAAACAACCTGTGGTTGTGCACTTGTGCTGGCAGATGAGATGATGTGAAAGAATCTGACATTGTGTTGAATCCTCAAGGAGGCTGAGGTGACTCAAACTCTTAGAATTGAAAGGAACCATTTCATAGCTGAAATCCTCAATAAGTTTAGAGACAATTTTTTTTATAACTATTGAAACAACATAACTTGATCGATACGTATTAATAACAATAGTATCAATAAAGAGTATATATTAAAGTAATGTTACTTCAATTACGACTTGTGATGTTTCATAAGTTAAAGAAATTTGGGTAGTAGTAGGATCATTTCTAACCAATTAAAAAATATATATATAAAAAACAAAAAATTATTTACCTAAAATTTCTGTTTTGTGATAGTATTTGTTTACTATTTTGGATGACATGCATTGTTATTTTCTGCAAATTTATTTGTGTGAGCTCATAAGTCCACAACAGAAATAGTCAGAAATGTAACCGCTACTTTAAAGAGTTTGTTGTTGTCATTTATTTCAGATGCTGATGCCACAGTAGTAGTACTGTTGCAAGTCATTGTGCATGATAATAGTGTAAAATGTGTAAAACTCTCTCTAGTTATTAAGATAGCATAGCAATGTGAAAAGAATTTAAAACAGGCTGTCACATGTTAAGTAAGCACTAGTGGGCTATCTACAAATCATAGCTTAATACATATGCTGGTTGAAAGGGCACTCCATCTCCATGTACAATATTGCCTTGGCCCTACTTATCTAGATAAAAAGAACTCTTCTATTTGGTACTTAGCATGACTTGCAAAAATGACTTAACTCCATCTTATTAACAATTGAAAGATAGTCTTTATCATTTCAGGCAAAAGAAAAAAAGAACTAGCATACAGTTCATTAGTATTAGTTGAAGGAAAGTCTTTAGCATCGAGCTAACCTATATATATTTTCGAGTATGGGAAAAAATATTTGATCTAAATTTAGAGAATTTTTGTTGCCACACTCAAATTCATGTTACCAATGAAATTTTAAGCATGTAAGTCACTACAAGGAGTTTTGTTTTTGGAATTAATTAAGCAAAGCAAGTTTTATGATTATTGCAATGGGAAAACAAAAAAATTGAGAGACATGTACCGTCGCATCAACATTTTGGACTTTAGTCATTTTCATGTGTATTAGTGAACGTAATTGTAGAGTGAAACCATTCAAATAGATCTATAATTTATATAAATATATAGACATTTTCTAAATTTGGTTCAAATCAGCGAAACCAACTGCTTTGATTTTTTTACTTGAATTTTCATTGTGGTTCGTAGTACATAGAGCATCTATTTCTTCAAGAAGCAACAAAAAAAAGTTTTAATATGTATTTTTCATTTTTTATCTCTAGTATAAATACTCTTAATTAACCTATGAACATCTTTAAGTTGATACAAAATTTCATTAATATGAGTAACAATTAGTCATGTCTCAGCTTATTATAATTTTAAAGAGAAAATATTATTATTTACGACTGCATTATGCTAAGGATTAGGATTGCAAAATTTTAAATATTATGAAAAATAAAGGGAAGACAAGAAAAGAAAGAACGAAAAAGATTAATGTAACTCGACTCTAATATCTAACATCCACGACACAAAATCCAAAAGGATACATCTTTATCATTGGCTTAGATTGATAGAGCATAACAATATAATCCATAATTATGATGAGTTTACAGATTGAAATGCCCAACTTAAAATAATAATAATAATAATTGAATCCAAAGCATAAAACAATGCTTTCCAATTTTGGTGTTTCAACTAAAGGTATACACAAATAATAGCGATCGATATTAAAACAAAGAATCCCCTTAATGAGAAAATTGGAAGAAATACTCTATGAAGCAAGATGTGACAAAACACTTGCTATGAAGAAAGGTATTAAGAGAGAAAATTGAAAAGATAAATATACTAATATGCATAAGAATTAGAAAAAGGCAGTAATAAAAGTTCATAGACAAAGATGATTATACTATAAATCACCAACAAGAGGAAACAAATTATGTGAATGAATAAATCTAAGAAAAGTCTAATCGACTTGTTTTGATACATAAGATTTGAAATATTATGGCACATAAATAAAGATGAGAATGAAAAAAAGTGAAAGAAATTGATGCGGTTTGACTCTAATAGTTGTATCTCCAATACAAAAATTCAAAATTTTATATTTTTCTTATTTACTTTGATCGGGGATATCTACAATAGAATTTATATTTACATATATATTGTAGGGACTCAGTTTGGACTGACCCTGAGTATGAATGGGTTTTCAGCCCAACAAGCCCAAACAATAAATTTATAGAGAGTGGGTTAAAGGTTTAGGCGCTGGCCGTCGTTCATCAAGTATGAACTCTCATTTATAAAAAGATACTTAGAGTTTCTTTACAACTGGGAGGATTCTCCTCGGCCATGGGCCGAGGAGGCCTTTTACTTCTCTTTTTTCCTCCTCCTCTTTTTTACTTTACTTGCTTTCCTTATATAGTCTTCATCTTCCTATCTCCTTATTCCATCTGTTGATCATTCATTTGCCTCTCTTCTGGCTGTTCGTCCCATCAGAGGCCTTATCAGTACTCGAGTGGTTCACTCTGATCAACGTTGCCCTGCTAAGGGGTTATATCCCCATTAATGTGGCTAGGGGGTTAGGTGAATGCATTAAATGCGAGGGTCACAGCTTACTTTGGGCCTGGTCTTTCCCGAAAATCACCATTGTCAGGCTGAGGATGAGGAGGTCCTCGGCATGGATTGGGAAAAGAGGCTTTCCCCAATTTAGCCTTGAATAGTCAGTGTTCCTTGGCATGGGCCTTGGGCCTGCTACCCGATGGGCAGAGGCTATCAGGCCCACGGGCCCCACAATAGCCCCTCAAAACCCTGCTGCAGGTTTCTTCGGACGGGGAGGAGGGTTTTGATACCTGCGGGCCCTCTAGACGAGTCGCCCCGCTTCAGCTCGTGTTAATGCTAGTGGCTTTTTGACTGCCCGATGCGCGTTTTTAGCGTTTCAAGACTTAATGGGTGTCCACATTAAATTTTGGCGGCACCACGTTTCCCACTTTCAACGGTATGATTTCTGGCTTTTATGAACAAGCGGTTACATTTGGGGACCCAAGGGGGAGTATAAGTACCTGTTTGAACTGCCTAGTTTCATCATTTTCGCGCTTACAACCATTGATGCGTATGACTTAAGTCTAGTTCAACTTGCACTCTTCCTGAAGAGAATCGCCATACTTCTGTAAGTCTTCTTTTTCTAGCGACCCCAAATTTCCTTGATTTTACTCCTCCTTTTCTTCTTTTAGAACTTTTAGTCATCTTTGGGGAATTGGTAAGTTTAAGAAGTTGGTTGAGTCCGACGAGATGATGAACAAATTCATTGTCGACTATGGAATACCAATAATGTGAGTTTGAAGTACTGTGAAGAAGGGGAGTGGTACCTTAAGAGGAGAGAGGGTGAAGTTGTGATCCCAATAGTCGCTTTTGTAAAAGGGGGGATGAGAATCCCTATGAGGCCAGTAACTCTCAATTACCTTAGGCATTTTCGCCTGGCTCCTACTCAGTGTGCCGTGAATGTATTTAGGATATTAGGGTGTGTAGATACCCTGAATGAGAAAATTGGGCTGAGACTGACTCACCACGATGTGAACTAGTGTTACAACCTTCATCACCTGAGGGGTAAGACGTACTATATGAAGACAAGGGACGATAGGGTTCGTCTTATCCAGTGTCTTCCTGATTCCAATAAGGGGTTAACCCAAGATTTCCTCATAGTGTCGGGAGAGTGGCACAACGGTTTTCATTGCCCAACAGTAGAGGGGGAGCCAGGTAGGATATCCAAAGTAAAAGACAATCTAGGTTTCAGTATTTTCAAGTTTTATAACCGTATATTTGATTTGGTTGATTAACCATAGGAGTTTCACTTTTCTTGTCACAGATCCGCACGCCTTTGCACGTCATTTCCATCTGGTTAACAAAGCAGATTTGGAGACCGTTCTTAGGTTGGACCTTTTCCTAAACGAAACCGATAAACAGGTCAGAGCTGCTCATCACATCCTCGGATGCGACCCAGCTCAGAAATCATTCTCAGTCCCGAAGCACGTAATTCGAGCTTGTGACCCTCGGCTTACGCAGATCACCGTGGTGGAAGACGGTTTTGCATTTACTGAGGGGTCTTATATACCTGAAGGCATTCCGCTAGCAGGTCCCTCCTCATCCGAGTAAGTAACAGTGGCCGAGGAAGGACTATCTACGAAGGAACGGGAGGTGGTTGAACTGAGTTCTTCTGAGGACGAATATAGTGTATTCGACCTAGCTGATCAATCCGAGGATCCCTCTGGTGATCTAGGAGACCCTCATTTGTCCGAAACAGATCTCCAGTCCCTAAGAGTTAGTACTCCGACTGAGATGGGTTTAAAAAGACAGCCCTAAACCAATCTTCTTGACTTGCTCGAAGGCGGTTCCAAGAAAGGTGTATCAGAAGAGTCGCAGCCCCAGCCCCCAGCACCTCCGCCCCAGATTTTAACTATGCAAACCAGGTCGTCCTCTGTCCCCATAGTATCAGACCCCCAGACTGAGTCTCCTGTCCCGAAAAGGAAAAGGCTTTCTAAGGGTAAAGAGCCAATGGATGGGGGCAAGTCCCATTCCCCACCCGAGGAGGGTAGGTTTCGCAGGCCTCCGAAGCAACTGAAGCTCGGTGATCAACGGAAGAGTAAGAAGGCCATCCAGCAGTCCGAGGCTCAAGCCTGGCTGCCCGCTGCCATGCTCCATGATCAGCCCCTGATGGATAACGCGTCGATGCGGGAATCTCAAGGAGCCGAGGGGGCTCTTATAGCCGAGGCCCTGGAGAAATCTCTTCTTCTTCCCACTGACATGGCCGAGCTAAGAAATATGACTAGGGTAGAGGTTGTCCTCGACCTTAAGAAGTATCTAGGAATGGTGGGTCCTTTGGCACCTATTCATTTTATTCAAAGTTTGTCACTTAATACCTTCCTTTCTCTTTACGGAGTTACTTGTTTTTATTGGCAGGCTATCCAGGCCCTTTTTAGGTTAAGCGAGGAGGTCGATGACCATAGCAATGCCTTAGCGCAGGAGCGTGACAAGTTCTTGGATGCTGCCAATACTCTCAAGAGATCTGAGGCCGACCTAAAGAAGGCGACCGAGGATCTGGCAAAAATGACGAAGGCCAGGGATACTGCTGTCTCCGACCTAGCCGTGGCCAGGAAGCAAGCTGAGGATCAAACTAATCGCTTGCAAGACGTTGAGGGTCAATTACAAACTGTCAAAGAGAACATTACCTATATGAAGGAGAAGTTAACCAAGGCAATCCATGAAAAAGGTGTTGCCGAGTATGCCAGGGACGAGGCTGTGAGAGCCAAAGGCGAGGCGGTATTTGCAAAAATAGACGCTGAGCGCTCTGTGGAAAAGGCGGAGGAGGATGCTTTCGCAGATGGGGTGGCTAAGACTGAAGCCACCCTTCGGGCTCAAGTTCCTGCAGTGTGCAGGCATTACTGTTCTCAAACCTGGCATGAAGCCCTCAACCAAGCAGGGGTTGATGCCTCATCTGATCTTAGAAGGGAGGACAGGGTATATTACCCTATTGCCATTCACGAGGTTGCACCTGCTGCTCCCGAGGAGGGACCCTCATTACCAGTGTTTGAGAGTCACGATAAGACCGCCGAGGATACATCATTAACTGACCAACCATCCGAGGAGGTTGAGCCCCAGAGAATGTTGGGGGAAGTTATAACCGAGGGTCAGAAAATACCACAAGACGTAGCGAGGCCTACGGCGGAACCTTCGAGACCAAGCCCTTAGGCCTTGGCTAAAGCCTTTTGATTTGCTCATCTGATTAATTTACCTACTGAGTCGGGGAGACTAGTATACAACATAGGATAATTTTGTTTATTTTCTCTTTTATTTCATTTTGTTTCTTGCCTTAGTGGCGTTGTAAGGAAATTGTGTACTTTCTGTTTGAACTGAATACTTAATACTTTGCTTCTAACTAATGATATTTTCTTTTATTTGCTTTACTATTGTATTCTGCTCAATATTCGTATTCTATTCTGGAGTTAGCCTTATGAAACCATCTGTTATCCTTCAAATATAAATCTAAAGATCGTATTATAGCTTGACTCTAAGTAACGCTTTGGTTTTTCTTCAGATAGTTATTTTCTCCATGGGTTCGAGTTCGAGGACCATGCAATACCTTGGTTAGGCCTAGTACTTCTATTTTTCTATGAGTATCTAGTTTGCCATAGGCTTGGGTCCGAGGACCATGCAATACCTTGGTTCTGTCTACCACTTCTATTTTTCTATAAGTATCTAGTTTCCCCATAGGTTTGGGTCCGAGGACCATGCAATACCTTGGTTCTGTCTAGTACCCAGGTATTATGGTGTGTATAGTTTTACCATAGGCTTGGGTCCGAGGACCATGCAATACCTTGGTTCTGTCTACCACTTCTATTTTTCTGTAAGTATCTAGTTTCCCCATAGGTTTGGGTCCGAGGACCATGCAATACCTTGGTTCTGTCTACCACTTCTATTTTTCTGTAAGTATCTAGTTTCCCATAGGTTTGGGTCCGAGGACCATGCAATACCTTGGTTCTGTCTACCACTTCTATTTTTCTGTAAGTATCTAGTTTCCCATAGGTTTGGGTCCGAGGACCATGCAATACCTTGGTTCTGTCTACCACTTCTATTTTTCTGTAAGTATCTAGTTTCCCCATAGGTTTGGGTCCGAGGACCATGCAATACCTTGGTTCTGTCTAATACCCAGGTATTATGGTGTGTATAGTTTTACCATAGGCTTGGGTCCGAGGACTATGCAATACCTTGGTTCTGTCTACCACTTCTATTTTTCTGTAAGTATAAGTTTATCCTCGGATCGCTTTGCTGGAGGTGATTCCTCCTTGGGTCAGATTATGATCTTTACACGTGGCGTTAATCTCGCCTCCAGCTCAATGCCCCATCTTTTTCATTTATGAAGCGCCCATTGTCCGTTCGTGTTCTGCGCTTGACGCTTCGGTGCGCGAAATGCGCCTTAATTAATGTCCTCGTAAATTAACACGAGTCCAACGGTCTATAGCCTCCTTGGAAATTGGTAGCTTCATTATTAGCCCAGCTGATAATTCTCTTTTCAAACTCTGCATGAATGAATTCTCACCAACCCCCACCCCCTATAAAAGGTGGCGAGATAGTTTCTCCACAACCCATGGACCTTTCAACACCAACAGAAAAACAGAACACATTCTTCCAACTTCCCAAGCCCTTTCAACAACCCCGCCGGAATTGTGACTGGAACCGGGAAAAACCGGTATGGCCGCAGCCCCCACTGGGCTTTCAGTGCGGCAGAATCTAGGCGTAACCCCGATGGCGCCCTACAAGGTGGCCCAGAGGGATGTTGTTAGAGTACCTAACGTCTCTCCTCGGAGCGCACCCCCGACGAAGAAGACGTGCGAATTCACCTCATGGGCGGTACTCGAGTGTTGCCGTCTCCAACGGCCAACACTCATGAGGATTGGAGAGAATCAAGGGAACATCATGGGGGAAGGTATCCCGGAGCCCCTGCATCTGCTACTCTCTTTGTTCTAGCTCCGCCTGGCCGAGAAGGGAGTTGTCGGTGGCCTGGAAACATGATGGCCCTTCCCCTTCTCTACCTTTTGTCAAGCTCTCCCATTCTCTTTATACCAATAAAGAGACGGCTTGACACTTCCCACTGGCTAGTTTTTTCTTAGGGCGGCTCCACCTGGGCCTCTGATTGTAGATAGCTGGTAGGATTAGCTTGTAAATTTGTGTGTGAAACACACCTGCCTGAGCCTCTGATTGTAATTTGTAATGTTTCTGTTTATGAAATGATAATAATATCAAGATTTCTCTCTTCGCTGTCAAATCTTCTATTTTTTTTTTTTCAACCTACTGTAAAACGACTACTTAGAACACTCGCCTGGTGCGTCGGCCAGTACCCTAATCCTTCCCACAGACGGCGCCAATTGTAGAGACTCAGTTTGGACTGACCCTGAGTATGAATGGGTTTTCAGCCCAACAAGCCCAAACAATAAATTTATAGAGAGTGGGTTAAAGGTTTAGGCGCTGGCCGTCGTTCATCAAGCATGAACTCTCATTTATAAAAAGATACTTAGAGTTTCTTTACAACTGGGAGGATTCTCCTCGGCCATGGGCTGAGGAGGCCTTTTGCTTCTCTTTTTTTCTCCTCCTCTTTTTTACTTTACTTACTTTCCTTATATAGTCTTCATCTTCCTATCTCCTTATTCCATCTGTTGATCATTCATTTGCCTCTCTTCTGGCCGTCCGTCCCATCAGAGGCCTTATCAGCACTCGAGTGGTTCACTCTGATCAACGTTGCCCTGCTAAGGGGTTATATCCCCATTAATACGGCCAGGGGGTTAGGTGAATGCATTAAATGCGAGGGTGACAGCTTACTTTGGGCCTGGTCTTTCCCGAAAATCACCCTTGTCAGGCCAAGGATGAGGAGGTCCTCGGCGTGGATTGGGAAAAGAGGCTTTTCCCAATTTAGCCTTGAATAGTCAGTGTTCCTCGGCATGGGCCTTGGGCCTGCTACCCGATGGGCCGAGGCTATCAGGCCCACGGACCCCACATATATATATATATATATATATATATTTATATATTTGAAAAGTGATATATAGAATTTAAAAATAATCCAATTATCAATTTATTTCATGTATTTTTTTTATTAAAAAAAATTAAACTTCATGTCAATAAAATTGATCAGGCAAAATTTAAGCTCAATTTCTTAGGTGTTATGCTTAACATTTTCAATATATTTCCAACCATGTAATTGCATTGATTAATACACAATTATATTGCATTTTATTGGTCAAGGTAATCACATAATATATTAAATTTAATTGAAATTTTACATGAGGTACAGCACTTAAAAAGAAGTAGTTGAAATTTGTCTTAATATCAGTGGCTCTAATATAAATCTTAATGCACTAAAAAGCAATCAATTCTTGGACCTAATATTATCTTGGAGAAGGGAAAAGTGACTCATAATTTAGGATCATCAGCAACCGTGGCTTGTGGCAATATTCTCTGATGCTAGGCATGTTTATGTCTTGTAGTACTAGTAGTTTCGACCTAATTAAACAACATTCCACTATGTTCTTTTAAGCTATGTTGACATATATATATCATATGTGTCAAATGTTTGTGAGTTGTAAACCACGTGATATGTGTATAGCAGTCTTGGTCTCGTGATGAGTTTGATGCGTTGATGTACACTTTGGGTCTCTCGTGTTGAGTTGAGTTGAGGTTGATCGCTGATGTACACGGGCAATTTGACTCGTTCATTTGATGATTAATCTCCTTCCTTTTCCAATGGGACCCCTTATCTGAACCTAGATTGAACTATAAGCAAATCACCCTCCAATAATTGTGTAGGGGTCAGGTTCAGGTCCACCTGTAAGGGTAACTAAGCACCTGGACTCTACTTGGAAGTTGGAATATATATATATATATATGTGTGTGTGTGTGTGTGTGTGTGTTAAAAACATTCTGTGAATAAATCTCTGGAAGGTAAGGATTTTCTCTGCAATGGAAGACTTAATTACCAAGGTAGGGTTAATATAAGATATATAGAGGTTTTCGATGAATCATTCTTGAAGTGGATTCACTACTTGTATTTTCATATATGTGGTTATAGCAACCTTTTGGTCTGAAACTAGTAGGTTGAGGTGTGTTACACTTACATGTACATGAACAACGTATAATATTGTATATTATTCATGCAAATACGTACATTAATTGTGTTCACTATATGAATTGTCCCGTGAAGAATACATTAAGGGAAGAAAAAATAGGTCATTTGACTTAAGACAAACATATTCTATGTGCTTGGTTTGTAATCCCCAGGACACGGGAGGAAGGTATTTTACCTAACCAAAAATTCTCTCATTGAACCAAGTTTATACTCCCGACCAAACAAATATAAAAATAAGAAACAAAGAAGCCAATCAATGCTGGAATACAAGTAGCTTAAATGTATATGGTGGAGTCATCAAATATTCATTATGCTTGCGTTGAAAAGTTAAGATCTCCATTTTTAAAAAAAAATCTTTTATGAAATATCGGTTTGGCATGATTAATTTTGCCAGTGTATTTTACTATTTAGCTTATTTTTGTTACTATTTATGGGTTTCACTGCACTTTTTGGTACTATTTACGAGTCTCACTATACTATTTCAGCTAATTTTTACATTTATCTAAAATACTTTTAGCAAAAAAATTTCAATTTTAGCAAAATAAGCGGGATTCTAAACAGACCTGAAGTATTATAGAAAATAAAGGTGAATATAGAACCCATTAAGTATAATCCCATGTACATTATTTGAAAAAAGAAAAAGAAGAAGAAAAGAAGCTCTAAAATACCTGTCTCAAGTTCAAATCATTATTACATAATTTACATGAACCAATCTTAATATAAGTCTCTTGCTCAATCCATTGCTAACTTGAATACTTTGGTTTGTGTCACTTTCCCACCTAGCTAATACCTAAATATACTAGAATGCTATTATTTATATATATATATATATATATGTGTGTGTGTGTGTGTGTGTGTGTTAGGAAATTAATCATGTCTTTGCAGAATGTTGAACACGTTGTTAGTGAAAAAATAAAACTCAATATATGCTGTCACAAAGTAATTAAATCAAAGAATAAATGATGCATAGTAAGCATAAGGAACAATTCTAGAGATACAAAAAATTTCACATTTTTTCACAAGGATCTATTTGAAATTCGTTTATTTTGTTGAAACTGAAAACTTTTTGCTAAAAATACTGTAAATAAAGGTAAATGTTAGTTGAAATAATACAGTGTGACCTACGAATAGTACCAAAAAGTGTAGTGAGACCTATAAATAGTGGTAAAAATAAGGTGAATAGTAAAATAAGTTAGACACTAAGATGACAAGTTTTGGTTGAAATAATATTATTTTCATACACTAAATCTCTTTCATTATGTACTACTTTAATCATAACAAAACAAGTTAATAATTGTGAAAAAAAATTTGTCAAGAGCGCACAAGTCTAAAGTTTATTTATTAAATGAATACTTTTAACTCCCTTAGAATAATTAACAATATCAAAAGTAATCCATAATAGATAAAATAATCAAGAGAGCATTTCTGAGAGTGGTAGTTGGCAGGTCCCCAAAACGACACCGTATCTCAGTGAGCCAATAATAATGAATGGCAAATGGCAATAAAGAGAAAATGGGTAGAAGTGTAATAATGAAGAAAGACGGGCCCATTTAGATAAAGTGTAACATTTTTAACAAGGATAAAGCCACCCATTCTTTTCGTCTTTCTTTGCTCTCTCAGTACTCCCTCTGTACTAAAAAAAAAATTATATACAAAAGCAAAGAAAAGCAAAGCAAAGCAAGGAAAAGCAAAGCAAAGAAAACTCTCTCTCTCTCTCTCTCTTTCTTTCTTTGTTATTTGCATGTAGATGCTCTTTGAAACTCGTAACTCGTCGACGCGACTCACCACGACTAGGCCGAGTCCGACTCAGGCTGTTCCACCTCATGGCTAATAATCCGTCGGAGGCCACTAACGACGATTTCCTCGAGCAAATTCTCGGCCTGCCCAGCTTCGCTTCAGCTGAGGCTGGCTTGACCGGCGCCGATGGAGGCTTGGGCGGTTCCGGGACCGGTCCGCCTCCGATGATGCTTCAGCTAAGCTCCGGTGACCTTGGCGGTGGAGGTGGTGGCTCTGCTGGTTTTCATGGACAGGTGTTTCCGTTAGGGCTGAGCTTGGAGCAAGGGAAAGGAGGGTTCTTGAAGCCCGAGGAGGCCTCCGGCAGCGGCAAACGCTTTCGAGACGACGTCGTTGATGGTAGAGCTTCGTCTATGAAAAATGTAAGCTGGAAACTTTTTCTCTATTCTCTGTTTGGTTAGTTAGAAAGTGACGGAATTTGAAGGAAAATGATAGTTTTTTTTAACAAAAAAAAAAAAGGTTATTTTAAAATTGAGTCAAGTCTCGAGCTTGTTTAGTAAGGACTCTGGTTGAAAATTTTAAATTTTTGTTATTTCCCCGAATTTTCTCAGCAACCAAACGGATCACTATTTTTGTGTTTTGTGTGTGTGTGTTTGTCTTTATGTGAGTGTCTGTGTTTGTGGTTTACTAGAGTGAGTGATACAGACAAGTATATATATATATATATATATAGTTGATAAATTTTGTTGTAGTAAGAGAAGAGGAGGAGGACTAGTGGGGGTAAATTTGTCAATTTGATTATGGTTGTTTAGTTTAATAGCTGAGAAGAAAAGGAACTGTGTGAGATTGAAGTTTCTTTCTATATGGGACAATAAGTAAGAAAACAAGGGTGCATATAAGGCCATGAGGGTATCTGTTGGTTTTGTTTGAAAAAGAAATAGGAACTAAAAAAAGATGGTTGGCATAATGCTTTTCTGAAATATAGTAACAAGTGGATGGGGGTTGAATTTGTGGGTTCAAAACCCACTGGGTGCATGCACAACTTACCAGTCAAACACAGAAATGTAGAAAGCTTTGGGAAAAAAAATAGTGGTTGTGCTTTGTGGTTTCTAAAGCGAGGTTTTTGTTATGGTGTCTATGAATGATTAAGTAGTCATCCGGAGATTGATAGATGGTTTTGTGGATTTGGGTCAAAGCTACTGGCAAAGTATTTAAAAAGACTCGAAGTAGCAATCCAATAGGGGGAATATGCCTTCCTTGTAAGGAGTAAGACCATATTTACAAGATCTGTGAACTACCTTGTGGCTTCTTAGTTAGGTATTATTTCAAGTTGATGCCATGGGGTTTGGAGTGATTGGCCCATTTTCCTGTAGGAAATGACTTTGAGAGCTATCCAACAAAATGTTTGACTTAGAAGTTTGGTTATCTTGGAAGTGTAATGCACTTACCCTAAAAAGAGGGAAAGAAGTAAAAAGGTATAAAAACTTAAATTTATTATAGAAGAAATCACTATTTAACTTATAAAGAGAGAATCATCTCACTTCCATGGAAAATGATTGGAACTTGTGTTGTTGTTGTTGTTTTTTTTTTTTTAAAAAGGTTTGTAGACCTGGTTCAGACATAAGCTTTTTTTGTTTTTGTTTTTAATAAATAAAAAAAGAAAAAGAAGAAGCTGAATAAATGCTTCTTCAGTCTTTTAATACATTTTTGTGATGTAGTTAACCTTCAGGCTTTCTGTTTCATATCTCTCTCTCTCTCTCTCTCTCTCTTTGTGGGTGGGGGAGGTTGGTTATCCCTGTTTTCTGTTGTAAGTGTTGTCTGTGTTGATGAAATTATGATTCTTCTGCAGGTTTTCCATGGCCAACCAATGACCAATACTGTTGCTGCTGCACCACATCCACCAGCAATGCGCCCAAGGGTGCGGGCTAGACGAGGACAGGCCACAGATCCACACAGCATAGCTGAGCGGGTGAGCTTGATATTCATATGAATCATGCAAGAGAGCAAAATTTGTCTAATTTATAAGAATGCAAACCATGCTACTAATTAAAACTTATTTTGGGGTTATTAGTTGGAATCTTTTGTTTAATTTACTTAAAGTTCCTTCTTTTATTGATCCTCAGTTTAATTTTGAGTTGGCATTGATTTTTGACCATTTTACTACAGTTGCGGAGAGAAAGAATAGCAGAAAGAATCAGGGCATTGCAGGAACTGGTTCCTAGCGTCAACAAGGTCAGTTTCTTTCTTTCATGTCAATTTTAAGTGCAAGAATGTGATAAGTCTTAGACCTTGTAATTTAGGAAAAGGCATTCAATGCTTATCACACATGTTGAAATTCTATCCTTTTGGAAAAGAAGGTGAGTTGTTCTCATTTTCTTAAAATTAAATAAATAGATAGAATATAAAGGGAAAGAAGCCTGGATTTTTTTTTAACAGTTTTAATTCTTCTTGAGAGAGATAAGGAAATCAAATTGCTCTCTAGGAATTATTTAAACATATTTAACTATTGTAAGATCTTCCTATTTGGAACCTTGGTGCCTTTCTAATTGAAAAAAAGAAAGAAAGAAAGAAAGAAAAAGAGAAGAAAGGGATAGTTAATTACTAGGAGCCACACTATTAAGTCTAGAGTCGAGAAGTAAACCCAGTGCTCTGTACACATAAGATGCCTTCATGTGAAATTATACATTACACTTCCTTTTTCTTTCAAGTATTTCTGTCCTTTTGTCCCCCTGTAAAACAACTGCTGTACAGTTTGTCCATGCATGACAAATACTGAGAGTTTCACTTATTTTTTACAAAAGAGGAACCAATTTCATTTGAAAACAGGGAGAGCTAATTAAGGTTGGCTATCTTAGTACCAGTAAAAAGTGTGGCTGTTTGCCAGTGACATGTGCGTGTCAAATTGCATGAAGTCTTGTTGATATTTATTTTTAGAAGGTATATAGTGAGTCAAAAACATTCAAAATTCTTGTTCCTTGCTGAATTCTTGTCCCTATTCCCTATCAGAAATCAGCACCATCTAGTTCTTATATGATATGTTGCTGTACGAGATTGAGTTTTATATTTTATTCTATGTGGATTAAAACATGAAAATATGCAATATTTTTCACCTTTTATTTTTTATTGTTTGGCCTTCTCTCATAGCTTTTTTTTATTAATTTAAATACAAAAGTATTTTTGGGCTTATGATAATGGGTCAGAGCAGAAGTGATTTTGTATTTTGTTTGAAACATTTCTTGAAATTGTTCAGTCTACTGTATATAATTAATTTATTCACGATTCATGCAACAAAACTTTATTGGCCAAGATGGCAGAGGGAATGAGATATCGAAATTCATGTATTTAATGCTATTATGATTTACTCTAAATGTCCCAATATGCATTACTGTCTTACTGAAACTCAAAAATAGAGGTTTTTATTCATTCTTAATTCTATAGCAACGTTCTTTTCTGTGTTATCATTTCTTCATATACTCTCTTTGCAACTTCAAAGCTGTTAAGAGAACACAAAGTGGAACATGTTACTGCTATTTTATTTTTCTTGATGGTTAAATATGGATAAATGAAATGGCATAAAGAGAACATATCACAGGAACAGCAACAGCAACTGCAGAGTATAAGAAGATACTCTTGGAAATTCCGGCTTTACCTGATTGATTTTTTCATTCAACTTGTGCAATAAACTTTGGGGTACTGGTCTGTTAAATTTGTGTGACCAGTAAGCTTATAAGTAATATAATGCATTGGGATTTCTCCTTGTGATAATTGGGTGGAGTGAAGGTGTGGATTCTTACGTGACTTATCAAAGAAAAGAAAGTGCTTTACCCTGATGATGTTATACCGATTTAATTCAAGGACTTGTTTCATTGAATTTAATTGAGTCTGACTAGTGATATATATTTGTTTCTGTAGACGGATAGAGCTGCCATGCTTGACGAAATTGTGGATTATGTGAAGTTCCTAAGGCTTCAAGTAAAGGTAAAGTAATCTATGCTCGTAAATTCAATTTTTCTTAGGTAGCTATCTGATTGAATAAGCTCCAGACATTATGTTATGACTTCCTTTTAATTACTCTGGTGAAATTGTATGAATTTTCATTTATCTGTTGGCTTGCGCTTATTTTAATTCAATCATCAACTGAAAATTATGCTGTGTTAATATTTTTGTCAATTGCCCGACCAAAACCGGTTATTTCTAACAGTATATATTATCTAATCTGCATCTTTAACAATGCTTATCTATTTGGTGCCATCATTATAATAATCTATTTGATGCCCATCATTATAAGGTGGCTTTTCACACTAATAATGGATAGGAGATAATACTATTTTGTCCCCCCATGCTTTGACCCATTCCTTCTTCCCATCTTGTCATTTGGATCATGTCATTTTGCTTACTGTGAGGTTTCCTTTGTTGATCTCCTGTTAAGATAGACAGAATATGTTTGTTAAAGGCATATCTTAGACAGCCAAAATGAAACATTCTATTCATCTTTACTATAGAACTTTTCTTTCAGGGAGTGTGGGGAGACGCACTCCAAATTGTAGGGTGGTAAATTGAAATCTTACCAAACTACAGGCACCAAAGTGTTAATTTCCCTAAAGGATATTTGTTCTCTTGCCTATTGTTACTGTTGCTCACATGCATCGTTGGCTACAAGAAAGGGCACATTGTTTGAGTCCTTGGGCTTCTAAGTCACCGAAATATTGATTGTCACTGTTGTATAATGCACACGCAGGCAGTTACAAGTTCAAAGGTCATATTTGGATAGCCTCAATATGCCTGTAATGTAAACCTTGAATGATTAATAGTAGCCTTCGAGTCAATTATGTTTAAACGATGTAATTGATTTTGAGATTTCAATGATTAATCAAGTAGTGTATTCCCCAGTACTTGTAAGGGGAGTGTCCAAGCAGTTGACTGTGTAATCATATAGAATTGTATTCATTTCTTTTAATAATTTACTTTTCATCTGCTTTACAGGTTTTGAGCATGAGTAGATTGGGCGGAGCTGGTGCTGTGGCACCACTTGTAACAGACATTCCACTATCATCAGTTGAGGTTATAAATATGAACATTATTTGGTATTTGAAGATATCTTAATTAATTTTCTTGTCCCTTTGACGACTGTGTCTTTTTGTATCTTAGGAAGAAGGCAGTGAAGGTGGAAGAAACCAACCAGCATGGGAGAAGTGGTCAAATGATGGGACCGAACGTCAGGTGGCTAAGCTTATGGAAGATAACGTTGGTGCCGCCATGCAGTTCCTTCAATCAAAGGCTCTTTGCATCATGCCTATCTCATTGGCATCAGTCATATACCAGACACAGCCACCGGACACCTCTAGCATTGTCAAGCCTGAAAACAATCCACCTTCATAGACCTTAGGAAAAAGGTTACATTTTTCCACGGTCCCATCGGAAACTCATTATATGCTGCTTGACCCCACACCTTATATATCCTTTTCAACCCCCACAAATTTAGTTGTTCCCTCGGTTCAAATTGCAATCAAAGTCAGATGCCATAATTCTTGCTTTTTCCCCTTTCTTTTAGCTTTTGTCAAAACAGGGATTGATGTCAATGCCCTGAAAAATGCAAGCAGGCCCTTCATGTCTTGCCAAGTTCCAAGTAAAGGTGAAGAATTGTCAAAACTCACTTGATATGCTCTTCTTTTTTGTATCAATGGTGGGGATAGTGGAAAATGATGGAGGCACCTTTGTAGTGGGGCTCTTTTTTTTTTTTTTTTTTGTAGTGGGTTGTGGGACCTTCTTAAAGGGATAGATTATGTTTCATTTGTATATCTGTAACTTAATATAAAGCGCGGAATTGCGTTTATATTTTGTGTTCCACGCTTTTCCTCCCTTCTTTTTTCCATTGTCCAAAATGGCCCCCTTATTTTCCAAGCAACGTGCCTTGGATAATAATATAAAAGTAAGAGCTTGATACCAAAAAAAAACCATTCTAGTTTAGGTGGCTAAGCTTTTAATGGAACAAGGCTGTTTAAAGAGAATTGTAATTTGTACTTTGAATGAGAAGCCTTAACGGCTTCTTGAGGAACACTCAAAAAGCCCTAAAAGGAGTGGAGATGTGGTTATAACTAGGCAAGATTCTATGGCTTCTCATGAAGCCTATACATCCTTATTAAAATGACTTTTTGTGCATCTGGTTTTTTTTTTTTTTTTTTTTTTTTGGGCTCCGCTTTTTCTCTCTCATATGTAGCCTCATATAATTGCAGAATCCTTGTAGCTGGTACTTTGGAGTTTGGACTTACTCAAAAAAGGGTTTTGTACTTCGGTTCCTATTGGCACGTGCGTGTTTATCCTGACAACAACATCATAAATATTCCTAGTTCCTACAAGAAGTTTTACTGCAAAACGCAGGAAATAAAGGTCATGCCTCCCGGAAGAGCGGGAGTAAGATAATACATGGTACACTTTCTTTTGTAATGAGTAGGAGATGCAAAGCTTCATGGTCAGGAAGAAATCCAGTACTCTTAGTACTTTCTCTTCCTTTTGTTCAGCTTTTGTGCTCAAATAATTGATTAGTTTACAAACACACTGGTTGAGGGTTTTGTTTAACGTGCTATACTTACACTTTGAAATGTGTCTGAACCTCAGGGGATTGACTTACTAATTTTTAAAATCTCTAGATATTAATGAGATTCAAGGCTTGAAATCTCAGTCCCATTTTGGGCCACCCTAAGAAATTCCCCCTTGTGATAATATGTGGTGTCTGGAATGAGATGACTACAAATACTCGAGGAAGGAAATAATTAGGTGTTCGAAAAGCTTTAAGTATTTTATTTTTCAAAAGAAGAAAAATGTGGCGTTTAAAATTCTAAAGTAAATTACCGGAGCCTAAAATTATTAGTGTTGAAATTCGGTCTATGTGAAAAAAAAAAAAAAAAAACAAAAACAAAAACAAAAACAAAACGTGCACAAGCACAAGCAATCCTCAGTTACAATTCACAAGAGACTAGCTGTCACGGTCTCATCTATGTGAATATCATCTTCTGCCACAATAGATTATGGCTTTGTTACTTACAAGCCACCCACGCGCGCCCACACAATCCAAGCCCCCCATCAAATCATACCCAATTTGAAATCCAAAGCCCATGAACCCAAGTCAAAATATGAGAATTTATTAGAACTGATTTTTCCCCCCCATATTTTAAAGCTAAAAAAAAAAAAAAAAAAAAAAAAAACCTATGTCGTTGTTAGGAACTTAATCCACTTGACAAAAGTGGATGAAAGGATCGAATTGAAATGAATGAAAGTCGAGGGACATAATTGAAAAAATAATTAAATTTTAAGGACAAAAGTGAAAACATATCAAATTTAATGAATGTAATTTACAATTTAACCATAAAACAATTTGCTTATTTGGGTTCAGGTGTAATGTAAATGTAAAATATCACATTATTTAAAGATTTATTTGTATGATTATTCCAAAAATCAATGAATCAAAGCTTTTAGATTCCAAACTCCAAAGTGATTATCCATGTTTACTTGTTATAAAAAACATGTTCTTCTATACAGATAAAATTTGGTTTATTTTTGTCTACAATTTTATCTGTATCCTTTTGTCTAACTCTGGTTTGATTTATTTCAACTATTTAACATGTGATGTTTAGCACTCTATTTGTAGCATATATAATTTTTTTAATATATATTTTTTAATTTAAGAATAAAATTGTAATTTGAGGAAATTAAATTGTAACTGTGGGGCTAGAAAATCGAGTAGCCAAGGCCCACTTCAACCCAGGCCCAAATGGCCCACGTCAAGGACGCACAACGGGTCCGAGGGTGACCCTATCCTCGGTCGTCCGAGACCTCGGTACGGAGAAGGGCAAGCTCTGGGCGAACCGTCACCTCGGCATTGAATACGTTCACCTAACCCCTCTGGCCGCATTAATGGGGATGTAACCCCTTGCCAGGGCGACATCGATCAGGGTGAACCACTCGAGCACGGATACGACCCTTGATGGGATAGGCGGTCAGGAGGAAGGCCAATAGATGATCAACAGGAGGAAGAAGATGAGGATATATAAGAAATGTGAGCAAAATGTAGGAGAGGTCTTTTTTTTGGAGAGGGAGAAAAGCCTCCTCGGCCCATGGCCGAGGAGCATCCCCCAGTTGTAAACTGTTCTAAGTATTTTTTCAATAAAAGAGAAAGGAGTTCATGCTTCGTGAACGCCGACCAGCGCCTAAACCTTCGATCCACTCTCTACAAATTCATTGTTCTGGGTTCGTTGGGCCTTTAACCCATATCCTTTGGGCTAGGGCTACAAAAATCGACCCTACAATTGGCGCCGTCTATGGGAAGGATTAGCGCGCCGGCTGGCGCAACAGGCGACGGTTCTAAGTAATCGTTCTATGAAAGATTGGTGGTGATGCAAAAAAGAAAAAAAAAAACACTGCAGAGAGATAAAAGTTCGAGACAGAAGATTCAGCAGCAAAAAAAGAAAGCTTGATATTATTTCATAAAAAGCAAAGTTACAGATTACAATCAGAGGCTCAGGCAGGCGTGCTTTAGAACTATTCCTACCAGCTAGTTCTACAATCAGAGGCCCAGGTGGACCCGTCCTAAAACTAGCTAGAGAGAAGTGTCAACCCGTGCTTTTATTGGCATCAAGAGAATGGGAGAACTTGACAATAAAAGCAGGGAAGGGGGAGGGCCAGCTTGTTTCAAGGCCACCAACAACTCCTTTCTCGGTGCGGCGGAGCTTGAGCAAAGCGAGGAGCAGATGCAGGGGCACCGGGATGCCTTCCCCCGTGATGTTCCCTTGATTCTCTCCACTCCTCACGAGCGTTGGCCGTTGGAAACGGCAACACCTGGGCACCAGCCATGACATAGGTTCGCGCGTCTCCTCCGTAGGGGGTGCGCTCCGGGGAGAGACGTTAGGTACTTCAGCGACGTCCCTCCTGGCCACCGCGTACGGCACTGTCAGCGTTACGCCCAAACTTTGCCGCGCTGGAAGCCTAGTGGGGGCTGCGGTCACAGCGGCTCTTGGCACGGATGTCCTCACACCCGCCAAAAGCCGCCCCATATCTACCAACTCCGGTCACAATTCTGGCGGGGTTATTAAAGGGGCTTGAGGAGCTGAAAGGGTGTGTTTTTTCTGTCTGCGTTGGGAAGTTCATGGAGTATAGAGAAACCATCCCCCCGGAAAGCCTTATATAGAGAATGGAGGTTGGTGAGAATTAATCCACGTAGAATTCGAAAAGAGAGTTACCAGCAGGGCTAATAATGGGGCCACCAAATTCCAAGGGGACTGTAGACCGTTCGATTTGTGCTAATTCACGAGGACATTAATAAAGGCGCGTCTCGTGCACCGAAACGTCAAGCGCGAAACACGAACGGCCAAGGGACGCTTCGTCAATAAAAAAGATGGGGGCTCGAGCTGGAGGCGAGATCAACGCCACCTGTAAGATCCTAATCCGACAGAACTAAGGCATTGCATGGTCCTCGGACTCAAGCCTATGGGGAAACTACTCGCTCCTCTATACCTGGGTACTAGACAGAACCAAGGTATTGCATGGTCTTCGGACTCAAACCTATGGGGAAACTAGATACTTACAGAGAAATGAAAGCGTTAGACAGAACCAAGGCACTGCATGGTCCTCGGACTCAGGCCTATGGGGAAACTACTCGCTCCTCTATACCTGGGTACTAGACAGAACCAAGGTATTGCATGGTCTTCGGACTCAAACCTATGGGAAAACTAGATACTTACAGAGAAATGAAAGCGTTAGACAGAACTAAGGCACTGCATGGTCCTCGGACTCAGGCCTATGGGGAAACTACTCGCTCCTCTATGCCTGGGTACTAAACAGAACCAAGGTATTGCATGGTCTTCGGACTCAAACCTATGGGAAAACTAGATACTTACAGAGAAATGAAAGCGTTAGACAGAACCAAGGCACTGCATGGTCCTCGGACTCAGGCCTATGGGGAAACTACTCGCTCCTCTATACCTGGGTACTAGAGAGAACCAAGGTATTGCATGATCTTCGGACTCAAACCTATGGGGAAACTAGATACTTACAGAGAAATGAAAGTGTTAGACAGAACCAACGCACTGCATGGTCCTCGGACTCAGGCCTATGGGGAAACTACTCGTTCCTCTATACCTGGGTACTAGACAGAACCAAGGTATTGCATGGTCTTCGGACTCAAACCTATGGGGAAACTAGATACTTACAGAGAAATGAAAGCGTTAGACAGAACCAAGGCATTGCATGGTCCTCGGACTCAAACCTATGGGGAAACTAGATACTTACAGAGAAATGAAAGCGCTAGACAGAACCAAGGCACTGCATGGTCCTCGGACTCAGGCCTATGGGGAAACTACTCGCTCCTCTATACCTGGGTACTAGACAGAACCAAGGTATTGCATGGTCCTCGGACTCAGTCCTATGGGGAAACTAACCGCTCAATCAGACCAGTGTGCTGAACAGAACAGGGGCATCGTATGGCCCTCGGACTCAGGCATACAGGGAGGCTAACTACAAAATATCCCAAGTGAGGAAAGGACCAAGCCCCACCTGGCCCTTGAGACGCAAGAGAGCTGCCTATGCGTATGTCCTCTCCCCTTATCCTCGTTTCTGGCGCGATTGGCCGACATACAATTCAAGCTAAAATCGTACAAATCTAAGGAAAAAAGGAAAAGCAGGCAGTGCGTACACAAATAAGCAATTCAAATAAAGGAAGATTAAATTGGCATTACAATAATGAGTTCGTAAAAGTTGCATGGCAGAAGCCACAATACACAGAAGAGAAGCACAACAAAATGAAATGACAACATGAAAGTAGGGCGAGCTGCGACGCCGGGGAGTCTACTCCTTTTGCTCAGGCTGAACAGGGGCAACCCCTGACCCCTCCGAGCCCTGGCCTGATAGGACGGCCTGCAGGGGTATGGCGAGAGCAGCTGCTTCTTCAGTAGTGGGGGTTGGATCATCGAAAGGGATCTCCACTACCTCTTGGGGCACCTCCTCGCTCGGAGGCTCGCCCAGCTCAGCTGTCCGCACCTCTTCAACAATCTCCCCAACCTTAGGGTCTTCAGGGGCGGCCTCGCGGATAGCGGGGGGGTAATACACGTTCTCTGCCTTCCACAGGTTGGACGTGGCCTCCACCCCAGCTTGTTTGAGAGCCTCAGCCTAGACCTAGGAACAATATCGCCTACACACCCCCGGGACTTAAGCCTTGTAGGCGGCCTCTACCGCAGCCACCCCATCAGCGTAGGCTGTGGTCTCAGCCTCCTCCTTGGCACGCTCGGCCATCTCCTTGCCGTGGTCAGCCTCGTCTTTAGCCCGCAGAGCTTGGTCTCTGGCCCATTCGGCCCCCCTCTGGGACTCTTCGGCCTTTGCCGCCTTAGCCTGCAGATCAGCGATCAGATCCCTTGCGATCTGCAATTGGTCTTGCGCCTCGCCCAGGCGCCTCGTTTGCTCATTGGCCTGGTTCTAGGCACCCTCAAGACCGGACAGAGCATTGTCCCACTCCCTGGTCACCGCCGTCAAAGCCTCTCGGGCCTTGGCGAGGTCAGCCTCGGAATTCTTCAGGGTCGTGGTGGCCTGGTAGCGCCAAGCACGCTCCCGTTTGAGGTCCTCCTTCTGGTCATTTGCCGCCCCCTCCAACCTAAAGATAGCTTAGACAGTTTGCCAGAATAACCAATGTGCTATAAGCCCAATGAAAGAAAAAGAGTGGGAGAAGAGTCGAGGTTACAGCGCTTACCATCCCCACATATCGCTTAAGGCTGAGGAAGACCTGCTCGCTCGTCAAAGAGTTAAGCTCAGCCATGTCCACCGGGAGTAGCAGGCTCCTCTCCAGTGCATATGCCACGCGCGTACCTTCGCCCTCGTTGAAATCCTTGAGGGAGACGTTATCCCTCAAGGGCTCCCTACGGAGCATTGGGGCTGAGAGCCAGGCCTGGACCTCGAAGGAGGTGGTGTCGACGACCTGCCTCTCCTGGCTCTGGTCGCGTATCTTAAGTTGCTTGGATGGCCGCAGAGTAATGTCCTCCTCCTAGGAGGACACCGTCCTATCCTCCACGATCCTTTTACCCTTATCCTTCTTCTTCTTAGAGCCCGCAGGCACGGTCCCAGAGGGCGAGCGCGTCTGAGAAGGAGAAGGAGGGAGCTTCTGCCGAGAGGAAGTCGACTTAGCCTTTGGAGGAGTAGAAGTTTTCTGTTGGGACTCCCCTACTGGCCCTCAAGCAGGTCCAGCAAGTTGGTGGTGGGCTTCCTTTTGTAACCCATTGTCGGCCGAGGAGGGGCTTCTAAAGCAAGGAGGTCTGCTTCGCTCAAATTGGGATCACCCAAGTCCCTGGGAGGATCCTCGGGCTGATCAGGCTGAGTGAAAACGTCAAACGCGTCCCCTTCCCCCTCTGAAACTCCCTCGGCGAACAGCTGGGAAGAGGAGGGGACGGCTAATGTGACAGCTTCCTGGTCGAATGGCTCCTTGGGGAACGAAAATCCGTCATCGGTCACAGTAATCCTCTGAAGCCGAGGATCGTTGGCGAGGATGACGTGCTTCGGAACCGGGAACGATTTCTGGGTAGGTGTATAACCCAAAATTATGTGGGCAGCCATAACCTGGTTGTCGTCCTCGTTTATATACACCGGCGCCCTCAGCATCTTTTGCAAATCTTCCCGGTTAACCAGGTGGAAGTGACGCTAAAAAGCGTGCGGGTCTGTAAACAGAAAGCACCACCGCGTTAGTAAAAAGGAAAGAAAAAAGACGAGTACTTGAAACCCTATCTGTCTCCCACTGCCCCACCTGGTATTCCCTCTGTTGTTGGGCAGTGAAAGCCATCGTGCCACTCCCCTGACACAATGAGGAAGTCCTCGTAGAACCCCTTGCTGGACTCAGGGAGGCACTGAATGAGCCGCACCCTGTTATCTCTCGTCTTCAGGTAGTAGGACTTGCCCTTAAGAAGCTGAAGGTTGTAACACCAGTTCACGTCGTGATGGGTCAACCTCAGCCCCATCTTCTCGTTCAGGGCGTCCACACAACCCAGAATCCTAAAGACGTTTATCCCACACTGGGTGGGGGCCAACCGGAAGTGCATGAGGTAATCTCTCATCACCGGCCCCATAGGAATCGTCATCCCCCCTTCAAGGAAGGCGACTATGGGAATCACCACCTCGCCCTCCCGCCTGTGTATGCGCCACTCCCCGTCCTTACAATGTCTTAGATTTACATTGCCGAAAATTTTGTAGTCGGTGATGAATTTCTCCATCGCCTCCTCAGTATCGACGTATTTCTTAAACCTACCCATCCCAGTATACGCCTAAAAGAACTAAGAAAGAACAGGCGAAGTAGAAAAAAGGGTAAAGAGAAAGAGAGGCCAAAGAGAGACAGAGAGTGTGGCTGAACTCAGGAGGGGCGCACGAATGTTCTTGATTACAAATGAGGAACTAGAAGATGCGGTTCGTACGAGTATTTATACCCCAAATCGAGGAACCATGCGGGTTTTCCCGCTCATAAATGCAAGACGAATCTCCACCGTTGGATGGGTAACGCCTCATTGGACGTGGGAGGCACAGAGCCGCCTGAATTTAATGATGGACACGTTACGTGCTCCGAAACGTCAGCGACGTGCCCTTGGCAGGTGAATGGGCCCCAACACTAACGAAGGGTGGGGGGGTGAGGCCGAGGATGTCAAAATCCTTCTCCCCGCCCGAGGATGCGTGCAGCAAGATTTTGAGGGGCTATTGTGGGGCCAGAAAATCAAGTAGCAAAGGCCCACTTCAACCCAGGCCCAAATGGCCCACGCTGAGGACGCACAACGGGTCCGAGGGTGACCCTATCCTCGGTCGTCTGAGACCTCGGTACGGAGAAGGGCAAGCTTTGGGCGAACCGTCACCTCGGCATTGAATACGTTCACCTAACCCTTCTGGCCGCATTAATGGGGATGTAACCCCTTGTCAGGGCGACATCGATCAGGGTGAACCACTCGAGCACGGATACGACCCTTGATGAGATAGGCGGTCAGGAGGAAGGCCAATAGATGATCAACAGGAGGAAGAAGATGAGGATATATAAGAAATGTGAGCAAAATGTAGGAGAGGTCTTTTTTTCGGAGAGGGAGAAAAGCCTCCTTGGCCATGGGCCGAGGAGCATCCCCTAGTTGTAAACTGTTCTAAGTATTTTTTCAATAAAAGAGAAAGGAGTTCATGCTTCGTGAACGCCGGCTAGCGCCTAAACTTTCGATCCACTCTCTACAAATTCATTGTTCTGGATTCGTTGGGCCTTTAACCCATATCCTTTGGGCTAAGGCTACAAAAACCGACCCTACAGTAGCATATATCTTAGTTAGAGAAAAAATATTTTACAAATTAGTTTGGAGAAAGATTGATGATTTAATTTACTTTCAATCATATAACTTATTTAATAATTTTATCGCTTATTTAGATTGATGCTATAATTGTTGCAAATTTTATCACATACATAAGGATTTGAAACTTATGGTGTAGGAGCTCAAAAATAGCCCCCAGGCCCACTTAGAACAGTGGTACTAGGTACTTCTAGCCCAACACAATTAATTATAAGAGAATGGGCTTATTTAGTCAACTATAATGCTCTATATGATCCAGGTATAGAATTAATGAAGTCAAGACTCGTAACACGATGGAGAGAAACACAAAACAAGTATAAAAACATTCCTCAAGCTTGTTTGACGATGCAATGTTCATATATTAGTTGCTCAAATCTTGGTACAAGTTGATACTCTCTTCCCTCTCATTCAAGTTCTATTATTCCAACCTCTTTCTTGGAGGGATTCCCTTCTTTTATATAGTCCCTCCTAATGCATCTGAGCCCTCCACTTGTACGTCTCTAGGTAACAATTGGGATGCTTATCCCCTTAGAACTTCCTCATTAATGCAGCCAGCTAAGTTGATGCAGTGCATTAAATGTGGAGGTGGTGACTATCTTCCCTAGATATTTCCTCTCTTCCTTACTTGCACGTCTCTGATGCCTTCCACGGTGTTCTATCTTTTGGTGTAGGTGGTCAAATGAGGCAATCTCGAGGTTTATTTGTTCCTCGGGCTCCTTAGATGATTGGTTTGTCCATTTTCCATCCTCAGACCTTTGTTCACATGTCAGGTCTGGATTAGTGTGGTCTCTTTGTCTTCCCTCCTCAGACTTTAGTCCACCTGTTGAGTTCGAATTGGTGCACAAATGGGCCTTTGCCCATCCTTAGACTGGGCCTATGGGCTTTAGGTTGTGTTCGAATCCTTTCCTCCCACACATGGCATTGCTCTAGGATAATTTTTATTTACCATTAGGTTAGTTAGTTGTACTAAGTTTTTTTTTTTTTTGGAGAAGATGTTAGCTTTATTAAGTAGAATCCACTACAAATTTTATTATACATTCCTTACAGACATGCAAACTTTAAAATAAAAATTACTTCGATTAATAAAATCTATTATCTATAGAATAAAGGATTTGAGCTAGAATCTTGCCTATACCAAAACTAATTAACCATCAAAATGGTACATATGTTTTGTAAATCGTCATTTTTTCTCAAACACCAATAAGAATCAACTCTAATATAGAAGAGCATGTGATAAACTGAACACTTTTACACTGAACATTTAATATGCACATTTTTGAAGTTGAGAGAATACTTGGATTCCTTGACCTAACATCATATGTTTTTTGGTTGAGAATTAACATGTTCCCATTTATTTCTAATATATATATATATATATATATCTTTCATTAAAAATAAATGTAAATGGCGATGTGTATAAATCGAGTTCTTAATTCTTATTGGATGGGGGTAATTGTTAACACCAATGGATAGAGTTGAGCTCACAAAAGAAGCCCTCAGATTTGAGGCAGCTTGGCGCGCAGACACAGACAAGAAGACTCTCACAGTCAGTGAGAATAGGCAGCAGCCATAGCCCCATTTAGCCTTATAAGAACAATTGCCACAGCCAACACTTACAAAGATAAGATATTACCAAATCAAAATGGTATTGAACCAAACACTACCAACACCACCAACAACAACAACAGCCCACTTTCTCTGCAAAAGCAAAACCCCACTCACAAATCTCCAAATCCCCTCTCTATCTCTATCTCTATCCCCATCATCATCATCAATATCATTCAACAATCGGTGTTTAAAGCCGCTAAGGTTGAAATGCTCGGTGGATTATAATTACAATTACAATCAGACCCAGGTGGAGTACCCTAGGCCCACTGAGATTCCCTGGACCAAGGAGCACAGTAACTCGGTGCACCTCATCGGCATCGTGGGCACCCCTGTCGAAATCAAACACCTGCCCTCTGGCAATGGCAAAGCTCTCGCTTGGACCCGCCTCGCCGTTAAGAAATCCTCGACCCTCACCTCCTGGTAACTTTTTCATCCCTTCTTTTTGTTGTTGGGCATTTGTTACTTTTTAATAGTTTTTATGACATTTGGTTTGATAGTGCAACTGGGCTTTAGTGGGAAATAGCATTAAAGTTGGGTGCTTTTGTGTATGCCTGTACATTATCAACTTATTTTGGCTGCTTGGTTTAGAAACCGAGTTGTTATTGTATATTTTGTGACTTTTTTGTTTGATAATACAATTGGGGTTTAGTGTGAATTGAATAATACAATTGTGATTGGTTTAGTTTGAGACATTCTAGACTCAAAATTTGGGTGCTTTTGAATTGGTGTGATTTTTGTTGTGTGTTTTGCTGTAGTTATGGACTCTGAATTGTAGTTGTTATTGGTGGTTTATGGGTTTCTTGACAAGGTGGATTTTTAGTTGGCATTCTATGAAAAAATTCAAACTTTATAGTTTTGGACACAAGGAAAGAGAAAGATAGGGTTTTCAATTGAGTATTGAGGGGTTATAAACTAGGTAATTGAACGAAGGAGAAGGGAATGGAAAAAAAGTGGGATCCCAGATTTGCTTTTTGGCTGGTGGAATTGGTTGGGGAAGTACTTGTCTCAGATTTGGAATTTAGTTTCATTGTGCATCCTTTGGTGTATTTGGAAGGAACAGAATCGGCAGACTTTTGAGGATTTGGATAGTTCCGGTGATCAGATGCTTGCTTCTTTTAGTGAGACTCTTTTTGATTGGTCTTGGGCATGGAGACTCACGACTAGTGATTCTCTTCCTTCTTTTCTTAACTCTCTTTCTCTTTGTAATTAATCTGTTGATTGGTTTTCTTTTTTGTTTTTTCTCTATTTTCTCATTCTTGTATTTTCTGGGTTTGCTCTATGTTCTTCATGCATAAGTAACCTTTCATATATATAACATTCTTACTTGTCAAAAAAAAAAAAAAAAAAGTGGGAAATTTGGATGATAAGAAATTTTTTTTGCTTGGTAAGTAACATAGCACCTGATGTATTTTGTACCCATAACCACAGGGAGAAGATGTGCCATTTGAACTACAGCTTTGTGGTCTCTTCTTCTCTGTATGTGTGGGGTTTGTTGGGTGTTGCTTAAGACTGTTGTGGAGTTATTCTTTAGTTGGAGGAATGGCTCTATATGGTATGGAATATGGCCCCCCCTATGCCTAATGTAGACACTTTGGAGGGGGAGGAATAATAGAACCTTTAACGGGATGCAGTGCAGTTTTTAATTATTGAGTTGAACTCTTTGTTTGTGAGATCTCTGTTGGAGTGATCACATTGCACGGGTGTCGCTGATAGATGTTCACTAGTAGATTTCACAGAATCTCTTTCCCTATATACATAAAAGTCTCTTCATTTTTTCAGTAAAATGAAGAGACTTTTATGTATGTAGTGAAAGAGATAAATAATTGCTGTCTGTATTTGGCACTTTCATATGATATTGTCATCCTATATTTGCAGTTATCTTGTACTGAGGAATTCTAGACAGTTGAAGTTGATAACTGAGTGCTTTGTTAGTGTTATTAAGCACGACAAAGATGGTGAGCATATTTAAGAATTTTGTCATTATTTTGGATTGATAATGCATATGTAAGAATTATGGTGAGACAGTGGATCATATTCTTTTACCTTGCTATGTGGCTAGAGAATTGTGCTTGCTATCCTTTGGCTGATGCCTCATTTTGTGATAGAAGTGTTTGCTTGTTGGAAAAAGAGACTTAGTCATCATGAGAAAGGATAGATTTTGGGAGCAATTCCAACCATACCAGTGGGTGGACAATTTGGAGGGAGAGGAACAATCATTCTTTCAGGGATATAGAGCTCAATGGGCACTCTTTTAAAAGTAATTTCTTATGTTTCTTTTTGACTAGCTGCACAATTTAAGATGTACACATTCTGATTCTTTTTTGGATTTCATTGCTCTTGTGAATTTGTAATTGTAACTTGATTAGAGGATGCATTATAATCATCCTGTGTATTAATTTTTTTTATATCTAATAAATTTTTTTATTGCTGATTTCCAAAAAAAACTTCCTGATTTTAAAGAGAAATATAGACCAGCAAGGCAGCAACTCAAGTCAGAAAAGGACTTTGTTATACATCTTTGTCATTTGTGTGTGTGTTTGGCTAGCATATATACTTCTTTTAAGTTAATATCCTTTTCATCTGGTTAAGATGTAGCAGAATTCATCCACACATGTATACCATATCAGTGGCTCAGTGCTTATAGCATTCATCTTTCTTGAAAATGACATTAATGTTATTCAGGATCAGTTTAACATTCTGGGATGAGCTGGCACATATTGCTTTTCAGCATGTAGAGAAAGGCCAACAGATATATGTCTCTGGCCGGTTGGTCTCAGATACAGTTGAAAGTGAAGATGGAAAACAGCAGACCTACTACAAGGTTAATTATTTATTTAGTTTTTCTTATTTATATTAATCAAACTTGATCTCATGTTTTACAGATGGTTTGTCCCAAGCCGATTATGATTGTTTATGATCTTTTGCAGGTAGTTGTTCAGCAACTTAATTTTGTTGAAAGGAGCATCTCACCCTTGCCCTTGTATGATCGTGATTCTAATTCCATGATGGCAGGCAAGACACATTCTAAAATTGAGAAGAGTTTTCTTTTGTGTTTGAGTGTTCCTGATATTTGTTATCTATATTTTTTGCAGGTAAAAAGCTTGGAAATAATGCTGCAAGTAATATGTCCATAGAAGAATTATGGCAAGCCTTCTTTGCTAATCCTGTGGATTGGTGGGATAATAGGAAGAACAAGGTGTGCAATTATGAAACTTAACTGACTTCATTGAAATGTCATGTTAATGTTGTTCCTTCTACCAAATAATAATGATATAGTTCTTTCTACTAAATAATAATAACAGGAAAAAAGAAAATAGAGGAACCTGAACTTTTAGTATCATCCAACTAATTTCTTGTTCATTCTCAAAAAAAAAAAATAAAAAAAAATAAAAAAAATAACTAATTTCTTGTTCATGCTTGCTGCAAAAGCATATGATGAAGCCTTAAATGTCAGTGTGTTTTTGCTTTCATAAATTACAGAAGAACCCAAAGTATCCAGATTTTAAGCACAAAGATACTGGAGAAGCTCTATGGGTCGAAGGCAGGTACAATCCACCATGGGTGAAGTCCCAACTAGCAATACTGGATACAAGAATGGGGTCTCTTTATGATCAGGATGCTAGGTTGGACGCAAATTTAGTGCCCGGTGATAAATTTTTGCCTTTCTAAGTGCTCATTATGTTGAACTTTAAGTAACGGTGCACTATATATTAGTCACTATATATTCATTTGGCTTCAAGGTTATCTGGAACTTGAGCAACTATTGTTGGGTATATAATAGGAAATTTTGTCTTGAGATCTTAATCATTCTTATAAAGATTATGATTTATTCATCAGTCTAGAATGCTCTATCATATGGTTCTGGCCATTATAACTTGGGCCCAAATCCAGTCAGCCTAAACTTGACGTAACTTTTTGTTTTTTTTTTTTTTGCCTAAATTGGTGGATTCTTATTTCCTGGTTTCAGTCCACTAATATTTGTAACAACTTGGAACTTGTGATATATCTAGGGCCTTGGATATACATATACCATGCATCTGTCACATTTGATTATCTTTAGGACAAGACACTTTAAGAACATAAAAAATGGTATAGCGGGTCTGATATGATATGTCAATCAAATGCATGCACTTGAAGTTTTGTCATGTTGTTATTGATGTACTAATATGTCAATCATTAGTAAGATCTCAATCGATTGTTTTCAATCATCTTATTTTCATTTCTAGATTTATCACCATAATAATGAAATTGAAAATCCCCATTCAAGTAGATACTTTCACTTGAATAACATCAACACATTTCAAGGGAGAAGAGTCTTTGAGCACAACTGATATTGTAACCACAATAAAAATGTACAATCTTTTTCCCTTCTCATATTTCATAAAGATCTATATCACAATTTAGTATTTTTTTTTTTCCATATTTGCGAAAGCTATCTGATTGTTAGACAATATTAGTTAGGATCATTCTGATACATAGTAATAATGGAGCTATCCAAATGTTAACAACAAAATTAGAAGAATTCCTAGGTGCACTACTGCCAATAGGACTCACAATAGGACCACTGGGTAGAAATTTAAGGAATGTATCAGCGAACATCTTCCCAAGTTGAACCTGCGCTGCGGTGGTTAGATGCAGGCTATCCGGTTCAAGTGGTAGACCCTTGGCATCAATGGTACGCAGGTTCATTAGGTCAATTCCCATCTGAGCTTCTCTAACAATCTCTATAAAAGGTCCTGAACCTGATGCTAGAGCCACCTACCAAGAAACAACCTACCAACATTATTGAAGAAAGTTGAAAATGAAAGTCTAACTTATTAATTATTAATATTTCTAGTGATTGTTGTTGTCATGACTTGTTTGAAAATCAAATTAGCGTGAGTTTGGATTGTACGTTTTGCCCCATCCGCGCTGTCTATGTATTTTAGTGGATCCCATGAGTATTGTTCACTTTTTCACCAAACTCAGCAAAATACAGATTTCTAGATAAATTTAGGTCTCATAGCATTATTGACACCTTTAAAAATTATCTTGTTACAGTGTTTTCAGTAATAAGTTTTCAGTTTTCAATCCAAACACACCCTTAGTGTGCGTTTGTGTAGCGGCTGCGTTGCATTTGCGTGCATTGCTTTTTTTTTTTTTGCTGGTCCCATAGCACTATTCATGGACCAGCCAAGTGATGAAAAATGCATGAATAGTAATTTTCAGCAATAAAAAATATTTTACTACAGTATTTTCAGTAATAAGTTTTCAATTTTCAGCAAAATAAGAGATATATAAACACAACCTTAGTATTATAATACAAGTGACATTAGTGATTCAAGCCTATGGAAAAGTGATATTGTTTTATTTGGAAATAATAATAAATAAAATTGACTTTAAGTCATTCATTATTTATGAAACAGATGTACTGACTGCTTGTTGGTTGTTACCCCAAAGTCTAAACTTCTAGCCTTCACCATATGCATTTTCTGCACCATCTATTATTTCTCCCATGCTTTAAAATATACATAAAGTGGTGTATATTAAAAAAAAAAATTATTTATGCTACATCAGGGTTAGGCCATCTAGCTTGTAATACAAAACTCAATCCATTGCGTAGATTCTTGGAAACCACAGTAGGCCATTTTACAATATTATCAATTATTTATCAGTAAACCAAACCTCGTTGGCAGATCATACAAAACTAGGTTCAGTTTCTCTGAAATTGTCAATGTACGAGGATTGGTAGTAATTCTATGCATAAATTAATCTATAAAATAACTAATGTACTAAACTAGAAGAAACCCCAACCAATTGGACGAAAATAAAATCAAAGTTTGGAACAAAAAAAGATAGAAACTTGATCAAAAGAGAAGAAACAGTGTACATGTATATTGAAAACTAATACTAAATCTAAGTGAAATCGTGTACATACCTGGATTATAGGGAGCATAGGAGACTGCAAATCATCTCGGACGTCCAAGAAAAACTTCTGCAATTTTGCTTTATAGGATTTGGCATCTTCTTGACTCTCTGTATCAGCTTCTCCTTGATACCATAGAAGCGCCTGGATTGTCCCACCATTTTGCACAGAAGCTTGAGCCCTCTTCATCATCTGTTTGTAAAGGAAAGTCCCTTTTTCCCACAGACTTATCTTAGTCCCTCCTACGGCACAAGGGACCAGATCAATGATCCCAAAATTGGGATCTTCACCCAACACATAGTTAGCAAAAGCCATGCCTGGTCCAATCCCATTAATCTTGTTGAAATCAATATCCGAATGGAGAGGCTCATGGGCTAAAACCCACGTCAGGTTTGCACTGAGTTTGAGAGTGGAGGGGTTAGGAGAGCACTGGGGTGGGACAATGCCATCCCATGTGGCTGTGCCGGTAATGGTGTTGTTAACCACGCCTCCACGTCCGGCCATGTTGCTTTGTCCTGCTAAGATGAATATGTTTTTGCTTTGTTGTTGGAGTTGTTGGGGTCTCACTGACCAGGATTGAGTCACAATGAGGAGTAAGAAGAAACAAGGAAGAACCATCCCTTTGCTCTCTCACTTTACGGCTCAATGTGGCAAACAATGTGAGTGTCCTCTCTGAAAGTAAGATGCTTGCTTCTTATGGGTCTGTTGAAAAAGAATTTGGGTGCAATACAGAGTGTGAATCAATTACATATCGGTCTTTTCACTATTTTTGACTTGTAAAGAAATGCCACGTCAGTATCACTGAACAATAAATAAAAAGGGAAAGAAAAAATATATTCAATAATTGGTAAAGTTTCTTGTTTGTTGAGCATATGAGCTATATTGTTGAAGCAATTTTGTCTAACTTGGGTGGACTGTGGATAGGGCTATATATAGAGACTGTGTTGAAGCAATTTTCTCTGTATGCATGTATGCAACATTAGGCCTTCCAAGTTCCACCTCCCTTTTTATAGAGACTACTGTGTTCTTTGTATCTTTTTATTGAGACTCTGTTCTATGCATCAGAACGTAGTCTTCAATCCATTCAAAGTATACTACACTTCAATTAATCAATTCAAAATTTCAATGTCTTCAATCCATTCAAAGTCTACTTCTCTTCAATTCAAAATTTTAAACTCTTCAAGCCAATGTAAAGTAGGTTTTGTGAGAAAGTTGTTCAATTAGACCATTATAACGCTTAGCCTTCCCAAAGGGTAGAGATAACGCTAGGCCTTCAAAAGGGCATTGACCAAACATATGCACATTGGTCATTTATTTATTTGGCCAATCTTTTTTCTTTTGCATCCGTAATTAATTCTGGTCTTTGTTAGCATATGCATACTGCTCATAAGGAAAACTAATATAACAAATAATGAATTGGATCCTGTATAGAATATATGAATCTGTAAATAGTAAATACAGTTAGTTAACTTGTCTATGCATTTTTGGGGTGGCCCTCCAAGTTGCTTGCCATGGTGTTAAATAATTCATTGGATCCGCATATATCGTATGCAACTTTACTCTATTTTTTAAAGCTATATCCTATATATTACATTTTCTTGGTCATTGGTCATGTAACTTTTACTTGATCTTATATAATAGAAATTTGTTCTCTCTTTTTCAATCATATTAATCTCGGTAGGTTTTGTGATGAAGATAGTTCAATTTGACGATAACCCTTAGCCATCCAAGAGGGTGTCGAGGTATTGACCAAACATGCCCTCGGTCCTTCGTTTATTCATTTGCTGAATCTTTTTAATAATTGCATTCATAATAGGATTTTAATTTATTGTACATTTTAAGTAGGGGGATTCAAACTCTATACAACTCCTTTAAAAACATTAAAAAAATTTGTCCATTGACCTAAAGACCAATGGTGTAATAGGATTAAAACAAAAAACACTATTAGTCTCTCAAATTTACATATTGAACACTTTTAGTCACTATTGATCATTTTGTCCACCAAGAATTGCCAATTTGGTCTTTCAATGCATGCGCAGTGCGCATAAGGGAAATCTAATAATTGTTTTTCGTTTATCAAAAAAGGAAAGGGAAACTAATAATATATTATTTTCATTAAAAAAAATCATGAATTGATCTCGTATATAATATTTGAATATGTAATTAGCTTGTCTATGTATTTTTGAACTGGCCCTCTAAGTTGTTTGCCTTGGTATTAATGATATATATAAATTTCGTTAGTAAAAGTAGTTTTTTTTTTTTGAGAAAACAGTTTCTTTTATAGAATTTATAAAATTAATCATATAATTTTATTTAAAATAAATAATTAATGCACAACTATAAATAATCAATATATGTATTTACTTTATTGAGATAGAATTCTAAATAAAGAGAATATCAAAGAATGCTTTACGTGGTAGAATTTCATACTCTCCCACGTTGATTTAAAAGTTTTACGTACATCATGTGTTGGTTTGGATAAGCTAAATTATTTTTTGGTAGCTCATTTACTTAAAAAGAGATTCAAAAAAAAAAAATATATATATATATATATATATATATTGCTTTAAGCAAATAAACAAATAAGTTAACTTATTTCTAATTCACAAAAAAAAAAAAATATATATATATATATATATATATATTGCTTTAAGCAAATAAACAAATAAGTTAACTTATTTCTAATTCACGAAGTTAATTTATCCAAACTCAAAAGGATTATAAAAATAAATAAATAAAAACTAGTACATTTTTTGTGGGTTTTGAAATGAAAACTTAAAAGCCCTTAGTTTTGACTCAACAAATTAATACTACATGTGAGAATTGAGAAGGAATGATCATTATTTATATAATTTAATAATTACATTGAAAAAGAGGAGATTTGAATTCTAGATATTTTTATTAAAGAAATCAAGAGATGCCAGTTGAGGGAAGCTTTTGGCAAACTCTTTAACAATTTATATCAAATTAAAAAGGAGATTGTCTTTATATAAACACATATGAGTGGTATATAAGTAAAATAGAGTTTGCTACAGGTAAGTACAATAGGTTTTACGTCCTTTGGCCTTTTATTCCAACAATACAAATGCCATTATCTTAATGAATTAAAGATAGTTTGATATGAACTGATGTGATCCCTAAGTGTACCAAATAATTTCTTATAGTTTCGTATAGGTATGGTTCATATGTATTGTGTTGGATTTGACGAAAAAGTGTTAAAAAAAAAAAAACATATACTTGAACAACTTTTTTGATTAGCTACAATATTGGTTGTAACATAAGGTTACAACCTTACTCAATATCATTAATAATACTACATATTTTGAAAATTTTACCGTTAGATTGCATATTCTTTACACTCTTTATACACATGTCAAATTTTGTACTAATCAAATATTATTTACTATATACCACCGAGCCTGCTGGCCCAAGAGGTACCTAGTCATCTAAGTGACTTTCAGCTCAGGGGTTCTAGCCCCTGCATAAACACTTACCTAGCAAAAAAAAAAAAAAAAATTATTTACTATATGATCTATAAAATTATATTCTATGCATACTTATAAACTACAAAAACTTTTAATTTAAACAATTTATTAATTACATAACTATTGATTTTTAATTTTTTAGAAATTTTGCAAGTATGGAAGATATAGGAAGAAAATGTAATCTCATCGTGGATTTGTCAAAATTCACTTCTAATAAAAAGATATTGAGTAAGGTTATACCCTTCGATTATAGCTAATTTTGTAACTAAATTTTGTTAAAAAAAAAACTATTGTGTTGTTGCGTACCAAGCTCAGAAGTATAAGAAGAATAATCCTAAATACAATCCTAGTCACATGTAGTAAAGGTAGGAATCCTGGTACAATATAATTTGAAACAAAATATGCTTCTCAAATAAGAAAACATAGAAAAATTGAAACAATATAGTATAGTGGGCTTTTGGACCATGGACCCAATAACGTAAAGCGGTGGGGTTGGACAAGCTCCAATAGCACTTGAAAAGAAGTGAAAAAGTTGGGGTTTACTCTGAATGCATATTCTTTATAATGGGACCATTTGCTACTTCAATCAGGGTTTCGTAAGGAAGCCTTGAAGGTTTTTATAAAGAAATGATCTCAGAAGGGATTAAGCCCTGCCCAAAAACTCTGAAGTTTTTTGGGGAGAGAAGAAATGTGGGTTATGTGTAATCTACAGGCCCAGTTTGAGTTATTGAGTCAAGTTTGTGGCTTCTATTGATATTTCGTCATCTGGTAGTGGATGATTACTGAAGACTTTTGTCCCGTTAAGCACAGTTTCTTTGGAAGTGGAAGGAAGCAATCAATTATGTTCAGTAAGTTGAGGGACTCAACAAATTTCGTAACTTTTTTCATGATCGTTGTACGTTCAATTTAGATTTTTGAGATTATTTTGAAAAAGATCTTTAAAACCTTAACAATATATTTAAACATCATCTTTGTTAAAAATGATGTTTTTGTGTTTGTAAGAAAATGAAGAACAAGAGAGTAAAATTGTAAGAGAAATATACAATAGTTTTTTTAACGTGGAAATCCTCTATGTTGGAAGAGGGAGAAAACCATGTGTCACTTTCCTAATGGGTAAAGTGTCGCATTTCCATTAGAGAAGGACAATGTAGAGTCTTAACAAAATGAGACCACATGCATTTAGTACTTCTTTGACAAATGTGCTTATACTTGTACTACACGTAATACAAGCATATGGCTGTGATTTGTTGTTGTAGCTATAATGGTTCTTGACTAATCTTGCTATTACTTTTACCTACTATCTTGGACATGTGGACTACAACTAATGGCTACATACTTTCTTAATTACGCATCTTTTTATCTTTCTTTTCTTATTATTTTGTTATGCCTTGGACACGTGGGGATGGCGGATTGGCTCATTATGAGGCAAATCCAATATGCCCCACTTTTGGGCTTGGTGACCATACAATTGTTGAGGCGATAGTTTGTGATTACTATATAATAAAAATGATGTCTGTAGTGATTTTATTTAAAAATGATGTTCCTCTGATCACTATTTGTGACCTCATATACTGTGAAACAAATTGTGAAATTTGTGTTGACAAAAAATTAATCTAGTTGATGGGAGAGTTTCAGCCTTTCAGGTACTATCTATCTTGCTCTTCTTGAGTTTGTTTGCCTTTCTTTGTTGGAGTGCTGTGGTATAGATTTGTTTAGGATATTGGTAGTGCATAGTTAAATATGTAATTAGCTAGTCTGTTGCGTGGTGGTTCTTTCCTCTTATGATTTTAAGTCTACTGATTGTATTTGACCATGGGTATTCGGTGCATAACTCAAAATTACCTACATAAAACAGAAATTATAAAATAAAATAAAAAATCAGTTCTCAGGCTGTAGGTATTGATGATGGGAAGTGACTCATTTGATAATCCCATATTTAACATTTGTGTCAAATTATTCAGATCTGAGGACTGTCAAGCTTATTTCGCTTATAACAACCAAACAGTTTTTGTGAATTTCAAAAAAAAGAAAAAAGAAAAAAAAAAAGAATAAAACTTACCAATGTTAAAAACACAAAACAAAACTTCTTACCGTTTATGCTTCTAATTGTCCTTACAGAGAGCTTAGATTGTCAAATCTTTGTTGAATTTTGCTAAATTATTACACAAATGATCACCCAAATTTCATAATTCAAGAAGGATGATGATAGTTGGATATATATAATTACTGCCATTTGCTTGATTTGATGCCAACAATTTATGTTGAAGGTATGAGGCTAGCATCTTTTCCACATTACATATATGGTAAGAATATTAATAAACAATAACATGTAATTTGTTTCTAAATTTTAGTTTTCATTAGTACACATAAAACAGAAAATTTATTTATTTTAGCCTTCCTATAATCATATTGATACATAACCATATTGTGGGACAAAATAAACTAATGAAGCATTTAATCCTCTGTACAGTTGGAGCTCAATTGCTGTATTTTCTTTTCTTTTTCCTAGCTTTGCTTTTATGCAAGTACTGTTTTGGAAAGCTAACAAAAGACTAAAACCGCTGAGGCTGATCCCAGCACTGAATAAGTCTGACCAATTTTGTGTTTTTCTGTCAGATACCAAACTTCTTGGAGATCCCCAGCCAATCAATTTCACTTCCAAGACACCTTCCTCTTTTTGGGTGGTTGTCTTTTGTGGGTTTCACAAACAACCCAAGCCTCTAGCTTCTGACCCCTTCATGATTCTCAGTCTCTTGCAGGTGGAAATGAACATACTGCGATAAAAAGAAAGAGCTTTGTCAGTTTGGAGAAGCATATAAAGTTCATACTCATTACAACTCAAAGGTCAATAAGCCTAAAAACACAAAAAATTTCAGATTTGTTGAGATGTCGTGTTGAAATTGGTCCTTATAAGTAGTAGACCCATTTGAAAGAGATGTTGCTCTAATTATATTTTGCCACAACATTAGATGTGAAATTTTGTGTGTCCTGGCATTACTCAAGCCCTAATAGAGAGAGAACTTACTCCCATGGAACATCTCCAACCAGCATCCAATCACCATCTTTATCTTCATAAGTAGGAACAAATTCAGATACATTGTAGCCTTCCCTTTCTGAATACTCCCCTGAAAAATTTAGAACCAAAACACTGTCAGAATTTATAACATGTAATAGTAATACTGCAAAAAGCATAATCCTAGTCATCCCTGTGGTACAAGAATGTACATAAATTCTTACCTATTGTGAGCTTGAACATGCTTTCCAAGGCCTTGAGGAGCTCTGGATAGCTCTTGTAAACCTTGAGATCAACCTTTCTTAGATAAGGAGCTCCATCCATGCTTACTTTCACATACATCCCAGCACCAGCACCATCAGCCTCAGTTTTCTTTTGTTGGAAGCTATTTCTCCTGTAAGATCTAATTGGTGGCCACCCCACTACTTGTGCCCTGCCATCATTAACCAATTCATACGAGGTTAGCACATTGAAGTAAATTTATACATAAGAACTAACTTATACTATTTGTATGATCAAATCTAACATTTATTTATTTTTGCATATTGTTCTGTAATGAATTTAATTCAGTTTCATGATTACTTACTTGGCTGGAGGGGCACTATCTTGGTCACCATTTCTAGCATCAGATACGCTCAAAGAACTTGACTCCTCGGCCACCTCAGGTGAAGCTCTCTTATTACTAGTCCTTACACTAGGAGATGATTGTTTCTCATGCTCATCACTCCCGGGCAACCCTAATCTTAGCTCAGTTGCCTCAAGATTAAGATCATTACCCCCACAATTCACTGACCTTTCCATTTTTCCTACAAAAATGGTGGTGAATATTCCAATGAGTTGTTGTATTTTCCAATGAAATTGAGAAAACTTGGGTTGATGAGAAAGATTGGGTTAGCATAGCAATTATATAGAGGGTCGTTATTAGTGAGGGACAACATCTAGGTGACTTATTCTTTCGGTGCATGAACTTTCCCACATGAGAAAAGATAGCATGACTTTGCCATCTCACACGAGCTGAAGCAATGACCAATGAGAGGGCGACACGCAGTAGAAGGCGTTGAGACAAGGAGCGGAGAGAGATTGGGGCAAGTTTAGAACAGGTAGAGATATGGTTGTTGGTGACATGAGGAGCAGCATGGAGTTTGATGCTCAATGAGAAGGGGACATGGAGGGGACAAGCACAGCCGATGGTATTGAAGACCGTGGACCAGGAATGGACGGCTGAGATTGGGGTTTCAAGATGGGGTTTGAGGAGTGAATCCAGGAGCGTTGGATCACGAGGATGGAAAGGGACAGACCACGCATGTGACACAAGGGGATCCCCACGTGGATGTGGTTGATTGGTATGGCATGGCCATGTGGGTTTTGTGTTAATTCATTGGCCTGTGGGTGCATGACATGTGGGATTTCATGTTCCATGGTGACCCCATCATCCTAAGAAAAAAATATCATCTATTTTTCTCTTAGTGATCCAATATATATGTGTGTGTGTGTCTTATTGCTATTTTATATTTTGATATTGAAAAAAAGAAAGATAAAGCAACATATTACGAGATGTAATTAATTTGAATATAAAATGAAATATAAAAAATGAACAAGAGATTTTTATTTATGTATCCCATTTATAAATAATCTCTCATAATATATGGGTCTCACACAATGTGAGATCCACATATCATAAGAGAAAAATTCATATGCCAAATTTATAAGATAATTATTACATCACCTTAGCCATCATTTTTCTCTACATCTTAAAATTTTCTTAATAATAAATATATATTAATATATTTTTTTTAGGGTTCAATAGGAGACTTAACAATAAGTGTCTTTTTTTTTTTTTTTTAGGAGAAACAAACACACACACATACAAGGGAGAGGAAAATGAGTTATAATACAAAGACATACCACAACTACACTTAAAAACCATGATAACTTTTACACACAACACACCCTCTTAAACAATATGGGATAATTACCCATTCTTTTTTTTTTTTTTTGGGAAACAAACACACACACATAAAAAACAAATATAAATGTCATTTACTCGTATTTGGGTAGTTGACTATAATTAATAATTAATTAAGTTATTATATTTGAAAGGAAAAGATAAAGTATATATCCAAAAGATTGTAAGTGGATTTCATCATCATGTGGGCACTTTAGAAAGCACATGAATCTGTGATCGCATATTTGGTAAAGCCAAACCGAATTAAAAAGTGCTTCTAGTGAAAATATTATCGTTTATCCAAAAAAAAAGAAAAGAAAAGAAAGAGTATTTGGAGTGGATAATTAATTTTAACAATATTAATGTATGTTTGAACTCTGAAGGCATCTCATAAAATTGGAATGGAATACTAAGTGGATAAGTAAGTGCTTGGATTGAATTATTTCAAACTTTTTCCTTTATGTTCTCTCCGTAGTAAGCGTTAGGATTGGCTTGTTTTCGTTAGAAAAAAATCAAAAAAGTATAAATTGTAATTTAAAAAAGAGAAGCTTCAAAAGATATACATAAACAAATACGTTTTAAAAAAAAAAAAAAAAAAAACTAATTCAAGAAACACTAAATTACTTACAAGAGTTGGAAATTTTATTGAGGAAAGTCACACAACTGGCTCCCTAGGAAAGGTTTGATTATATATTGAAAAGCTTTTATCCTTGTCTAGGTAGTACCATTAAGCAGGCATGTCTATCAAATTTCACCAACTTGTAGGGACATAGACATAAGTTTCATAATAGGACTAGTAGCTAGTAAGCCTATGCGATGTACAATTTAATTGAAATTTACACGTATTTTTTTTTAATCATAAATATAATAGAAATTGAACAATAACATAGTTAATAAGAAATGAAAGAAAAAATTCCTTAAGTTATATGATAGAAACCTATAAACTCTCAAACATAGTGTAAGGTTTCAAAACTATTCTTCTAAGGTTTTTTTTTTTTTTTGAAAACTATTCTTCTAATATAACTAGTAAAAGGGATCCTAGCTTTTTAAATAAAGTAAATTGAAACCTAAGAAAGTTATCAATATTGTATGCATCGAATTTTTAAAAATGATTATATTTTAAAATATTCCAAAATGAAATAGAGAATCAATAATATGGGACAGATGGAATAAACGAGAGTGTAAGTCTTGATTTATGCTTTTAGGGGCGTAATGTCTTTAGAAAGATATCAATTTCTTTTTCCTTTCCTTAAGAGGTGGTTGGGCCACATTAATATTTATGGCTGGCTAGCATACATCAAAAGCTCCATCACCAACAATTTTGTTGCAAAACATATGAGGATTTGTTCATTCTTTTAGTATGTAATCCATGGTGGGTGCAAAGAAATGAAGACTGAAGAGAATTGATTAACGTAATTGTGGTCCAAGAGTCTACATTAAGGCTGAATGGGTTTATGTGTTAACAATGCAAATTTAAAATAAGCTTTGGTGCAAGTTTGTGGTAGGGAAATTTGATTGTAACTTCCGAGAGTATCGTCCACAAATCGTGTATTTGGCTGTGACATCTATTAATCAATGAGATTCAAAGTTGGCATGGACAGTTGTAATGTATTTATCAAACCTTCTGCAATGGCAGGCTGCGCATCTCTGTTAGAATGCACTGATTGTTACTTGGTGGATCAACACAGAAAACATGTATATCGCCTTTAATGTGGAAAGATAATAGTTGTTGTAATAAAAATATCATTAATTTTCTTTGTAATCTGCAGTTGTAACTTGTAAGTACTAGGTTAAATGGGTCATAGCAGTAGTTCTAATTATGGTAAAACATGCATCTTGCACTTAATTATCACATTAAAAGGTGTCATGTCTCTCAAAAATGATCGCATATAATTTTCTTCATAATCGTGTAGAATGTATATGTTGTAAGATGAAGGAAGCATATATGACATACCTTCTTCTGATGTCAACTTGTTGGAGTGATCTTAACATATATACCTCTAGATCTCTAGCATTACCAATGCTAATTGGGTTAAAATGTTTGTTTTTGTCAAACTGAACAAATGACATATTGATGAATACGGAATTGAAATTAACCAAACACGCACGTACGTTGTCAAATGAAAAAATTATTACTAGAAACTAGATGCTTGTCGCATGGGGGGCAATTGTTTTCATGGATGGGATTGATTATGCCAAGTACTTATGTTGGATTTGACTGGTTGTAATTACTATGCAAATTCAAAATTAGGTCTATTGCAAGGATTAGGATTTGAACCCATTCCAGCATTATAAGCCCAACACGTAATTATCCAGAGAATTCTAAACAGGTCTGAGTTTGTTTAGGAGCGCAGAACCTGAATGTGATTATATCATGAGTTCATAACCCTACTTTTTCTCTTTGCTTTCTACAATTTTAACTTTAAAAGCATTATTAGAAGCCATATACATATTAATATGCCCATCAAGGTTTGTAAGATTTTGCAAATGATATTTATATATTTGCTATAGCTAGATTAATTGGTTCCAATCAACAAAAATATTAACGCGTAAAAAATAAAAAGAAAGGGAAATCAACAATTTGCCAGCCCAACTTTTAGGTTTTCTTAACAGACCCTTTCGATAATGGGGCACTGGTTTTGCCGTTGCCGGTATACCTATAGACTAAAATTAAACAACTATTGTCTGTTTTATGAATCCCAAAACATATCCACAAACCAAATACTACACAACAAAAAACAACTCATATATAGGTGATATGCATGCAAAAAGAAAGAGGAACAATAGACAAATTTAAGTGTCACCATTCTTGTAATTAAACCACGTACACAGTCGGCATTCTTTTATGAACCCAGCTCACTTATCTTGTATGGACCACAAGCACAAATGGTCCAGCACCTTTTTTTCCCAACAAGATTGAATTAAAGAATTAATTGATGGTCTTAATTGTCTGTACGTGTATGCCAATTTCATTTATATGCAACACTTCCTTACCCCACTCCTTTGGATCCCTCCTTGTTCCAAATAGCTTTTGCATTACTTGAAGGAACACCACATTTATTTTGGAAACAAATATGAATAACGACAAGCTGGATTTCAAATTTTTTACATATATTCTCCGTTAAATAAACGATCAAGGATTTTTGCTTCCTTTTTTTTCCAACAAATAAATTAGGTTAAATTGCGCATAAACATCAAGAAAACATGTATAGCTATAATGAATTTGGGTGTAAAAACCAATGAATTATTGATGAATGTATTTTTCTTTTCATAAAATAATACATTGCAGCTCATAATCTAGTATCTATTATTTCTTTAACTTATGTCCTTAAGCACTCATTAAGAAAACCGTTTAATAGGTTCCAATTAACTTAACTGATAAAGTCTCTTATGGTTGAATAAGAAATTTGATATTCAATCCCCGTCTACACAAAAAACTTATTGATATCTTGATCTGATAATAAAAAGCTATCATTAAGAAGGACGTCATATATTGAAACTCTCTCAAAAAAAAAAAAATTTATTCTTTGGAAAAGTTCAAGCTGGATCAATTGAGATTGTTTAGTTCTTATTTAATGCAAGCCAAGTCCTAGATTCAAGTAAACTAATCAAGATTAAGCGTGATTACTCCGTACTAGTAAATAGTTTTCAAACCCTAGTCACAATTAGCATGTTCAATCAGATGAGCTCGAGTAGGGCATGAGTACAAGTTCGAAAAACATGGTCCAACTTCATTTGTTTTTAACAATATCACAAAGTACTCGGGTTTTTTTCTTCTAAAAAAACAAATTAAGAAGAAGGTGAAAATCCCAAAGGCAATCAATAAGGAGTACAGTTGATAGGACTCACAACTTTGTGCATATTAAATGCAAGAGAGAAGTGAAGAAGATAGGAATACATGCACGCATCATACCGACGTACACACGTGTGAGTGCTAAATTATGATGTGGAAATAATGTGGGGTTCAAAGACAAAGCACACGTGAGTGCAAATGTATTAGACTTTTGGACTGTAAAGCTAGTTTGGGATGGAGGAGAAGCCCCTAGATTGAACCAGAAGAGAACGAAGAGCAAGTCCCCACATCGCTTTCTTTCTTGTTTCCCCATGCATGGTTAATCATGGTTGGTACCTTGTCTGATTGTTTACTCTGACCGTGTATATATGCATGCCAGCCATGCTCATGTCATGCACCTTCTTGTCCTATTCCTAAGTCATTAACAATAACATGCATCATATATACGTACGTACGTATCATACATGGAATCTAGGGCAGCATGCATACAGCCAGGATCATTTATTTGCTAAATTCATTACCTTCTAGTGCTCTCCAGAAAATTTTGATTTCTAAGTCTTTGTTTTGGGTATGTTTTAGTAATAATTATCTCATATATATTCGGCTTATATATATTATCATATTTTTCATAGTATATGCATCATATTTCATAATATGTAAAATGTAATGCATTTAAAAATGTATAAGATAGATGGCCTCTTGCTCGCGTTTTAGCCTTTAGGGGGGTTGAGGAGCTGGCTCAAAGTCTTTTAAATCCAATCAAGTTGCTAGGACATCACCTTTGACAATAGCATTAATTGCGCACTAAAAAGATTTGAATGCTTGTAGTGGCATATCAGACACCAATGGGCCAATATAATTCAATACACGTAGCTTTCATTGAATTATATATAGCACATACAGATTCAGATTCTAGTAATTTTTTTTTTTTTAACTCATATATAGCTTTTTTTTGATAATCTTACTCATATAGGGTCCGTTTGGATACAGTTTATTGTTGTTGAAAATTAATTGTTGCTCAAAACACTGTAGCAAAATAATTTTTAAATGTATAAATAGTATCATGGGACTCATTTTTAATATTTTTAATGTGTGAACAGTGTATGAACAGTGCACGCACAGTATATGCATAGTGTTTTTTTCTCCCAAAAGTCAATAAGTCCGGCTGCTTAAAAAAAAAAAAAAACTGAAAACAGAACGCGACTTTGAGTGATTTAAAGTGCTATCCAAACCGGCACATAGTCATATATAGCTGGTTAGGTTAGATTGTATGACCATTTAAGTGTTATAATGCAACCAGATTGAGTTAAACCCCAAATGAAAATTCATTTTAATTTTGAATGTCCTCAATCTACATGAACTTCATGACCAGTTGAGCTCTCATTCGTAGGGGTCCACTCTCTCTCTCTCTCTTTTTCTAGGGGTTGGGGGTCATGATCAGTGATCAAATATAGCTGTCCTCTTCGTACGGGCAATAATTTTGGATATAGGCCCCCCTGAGATGCCATGATCAAGCCCAAAGTTCACAAACGTAGATAATGTACAATATGGGCTACGTACTTAATTGGGCCCGTTGCTTCTTGGGTGAAAGGGCAAGTCTCGCCACAATTTTAGTATTTAATTTTTATCGTGGATCTTTTTCTATTGCAAGAAAAATTGTCGACCCGAAAATACTCGGCTGCTTGAAAGGGATGTTCATCTATTACAGTTGAATGTTCATTCAAAATGAGATTTGATGATTTTCTTTGTTAAATATTCAGACAACTTTTAGGATTATGTAGTTAAAATTTCATTGATGAATCACTTTGTTAACTAATCAGACATAACTTAAGGACTTTGTCCCCATAGCCAGATAACATAATTTCTGGTGGAAGCAACAGAATGCTTCATGGCTACATTCCTATGAATGTAATTAATCATCATTTTTATGGTAGTTGTTATTGTTATAGTACTTCTGTAATAAAATTTTGTACAAGTGGCTTGCAAATCATATATTTGAGACCAAAATATGATTAGCCCAACAATATGTCTAGGAAAGTATTCAAAAGACTAGACTGATTGACCATCTAGTTTATGGACAGTAATCTTTGCAAGGATATCGGAGAAGATTTTACATTTGGAAGATTTAATTCCCATGATCATCGTGAATTATTAGCTTTGGGAATCTGCAAAATGCGACATGGGGGATCCAATATTCCAATTGCTATAATTTTACATGTTCGCATGTGTAACGTGCTAGAGAACTAAGAGAACCCAATCACCTAAGTTGCTTCATGCTTCTCAAGTTTGAACCTGCTGCAGATGGAGGAAAAACTGAATGGAAATTCTAAATACATGTGAAGAAATGTTAACACGAAACTAGTTTAAATCCCTTAAATATGTATGAACAAATTTAAACATAAATTCAATTATATACAATTAAACATCTTTACTTAAATTTATTGCTACACAGGTTCCTTTTTGAATTTTTTTTTCAGCTCCAAAAAAAAAAAAAAAAAAAAAAAAACTTACAAATTTGGTCTAGCTAAGAGCATGCTAATTATGTTTATTTGTACATTAAAAAGAAACTTATTTATAAAATGTCACCTGTAGGGTTGGGATTTGTGGCCCAAACCCAGGGGCAGAGCCAGGAATTTTTGTTTGGGGGGGCCAAGTTGCAACGTTAATATATTTATCAAGACAACTTTCACACCCACACACACATATATACACACACACACGTGCTTTTTATTATATACACACACATATATATACACACTTTTTTATTTGATAAGTTATATATATACACACACCCAAAAAAAAAAAAAAAAAAGATTTTAGTAATTTCAATCAAAATTATTTTTGACGGCGATCTTTCATAAAAAATTCATTTTTTCCATTTTCATAGTCAAAATCTTAAAAAGTTTCATTTTAAACACAAATTATCAAATTTTATGCTAAAGCAAGTAAAAAATCTTTCAATTGAACTAATGAAATTTTCAAAAACATGAATGATCCAAAACTTGGAGAAATAAGTTAGGCTCCAAACATATTTAAAGCTACCTTACTTTAACACATTATATGGCAACTAAGACACATTTCATGTGTAGTTTTAGTGACAAAATTTTTTTAATGAGTCAATGACTTGTTAATCGTCACATAACGGGTTGAAAAATATAGATTTAAACATGTTTGATACCAAATTATATCAAATATTTAACAAATATAAAAGCACATTTTACAATAAAAAATAGAATTGCGAAAAATAAAGTTATATCTTTGTAACTATTAGACCAATTATTTTTTTTAAGAGTATTATTGGACTAATTCAAATATTTGGGGGGGGGGGAACTCTTATTTTTTAGACTAAATTTTGAAAACATTAAAATAATTGTATATATATTTTAAAAATTTTTAAAATTTTGGGGGGGCCATGGCCCCCCACCCCTGTACGTGCCTCCGCCCCTGCCTAAACCAAAAACAATAAATTTGTAGAGTATGGGTGAAAGAGCTAGGTTAAGTATTGGATCAACAACAACGAATCACAACTTTCAAACACAAGCCAACATGAATTTACACGTAAAGCATGAATATCCGAAAAGCTATATTATTGTTTATCTGATGAACAAAGGTCTTAGGGTTACAGTCAAGTTCTCTCTTTCTCTCTATTCTTCCTCCCCCCTTACGTTAGGAGCTTCTTTCCTTTATATAACCTCCCTTCTCTTCATCTCCATCGTCCACTTGTACTTCATCCGTGAGTCTACTTGAGTATGTGTCACGTCAAGCATCTTCTTTAACTCTATGTGAGTGGCGGTAGGTGAGGATACACTGTTCAGGGGTCTTCTCCACATAAATGCGGCCAGAAAAGTTGCTGCAGAACATTAAATACGGTAGTAGCAGCTTTTCCCTTAGATATTTCTTCATCCTTATCGTCTCTCAGTGTGCTCAAAGCTTATCTTGATCAGGAGAATTCCTCGGAAGATCATTTTGACCTCTTATACGTTCAATTGATCTATACTATTCTCGTCAGAGGAATATAACTTCTTCGAACAGAAGATGACCTTTTCGGATTGTAATCATTCTTCTCTCTGAGAGTCCCACTTCCAGATGGGCCTTGCCCTTAATTACCATCTCCTTCTTCTCGGTCGCACAATAGCTCTCATATGGGCTCTCGGTCCATTATGTTAGGTTGGGCCCTTTTCCCCCACATCACCTGTAATGTGAATTTGGCCATATCTTTTCTTTGTTTTACTGATCATCTTCTCATTATATATAATAATATGAACATCCTCTTTTTGATTTATGGTTTCATTTATAATTTCTTTATTGTCTTTCTCACACTTTTTATGCATGAAATCCTTAACTTTCTGATAAAGTTTATGTTAATACCTATGCTACTTTTGGGTTAAAGTGGATGGACTTTTCACTTTGTCATAGAGCACAATGAAAGTGCACTAGCAATTGATATACAGTGCGATTCACAAAAAGGATCGATCCGCCCTCGAAGCATTAAAATGAGATATGGGCAGAAATTAGCGTCAGATTAATTTCCAGCTTAGAAGGTTTACATCTTTATTTAGAGTACAAAGAATCTACAACTTGTTTAACATTTTCTTGACCACTTTCTATATGAGTTCTCCTAAGCCCTAAATTTGAGACCATTTGACCTATAGTTTTTACATTTATTAATAATCTATATGACCACCGTCCAATAATACAATAGCAATATCTCTGATCAATAATCATTGAACTATTATTTTCTAACACAGAAAAAAAAAAGTTGATCATTGGATAATAATCATTATCTCTGACAATTTTGGCTTATTATTTTGTAGTTCTCATTTTATCGTTGGGAAGGGAGCGAGATGGGCATGATGCTAGCTAGAGACCAAAACTCTGATTTTCTTGTATGGAAACCAAATGTCAAAATGTTTACATACATAGGTAATCTTAGTTCTCAAAAGTTGCAGATCTTCATTTGAGAAGATCTCTAAGCCTCTGACTAAGTCAGCTAGTAAAGAATACAATACTACTGTTGGAGGTTTTGAAGGAACTTTTTTAATTTTCTTTTGAAACATTAGAAGGATAAATTAATATAATGAATGTGTTTACATATATAGAGAGATTCATATATAGACTTAAGAGTTAAGAGTAGAAAAATAAAGAAAGGGGAGGGTCAGTGGGAAGCCCTGCAGCGGCGCACATGGGGTAGGGTTGGAGACCTAGGTGACACAGCCAACAATTTCACATGGCCACTTCTTGGACCCCACAGGCCACAATCCCCTTACCCATTGAATCTTATCACATGCCTTCTTGCAGTCATGAGGTCCCACTCATTCTCCACCCCCCTCCTCTAAAAACCAACTAGCTAGCTGCTCAGGTCCCTAGAGATCGATCACAAGTTCAACTCCTCATAGCTACAATTGTCTGTGTGTGTATATGCGTCTTAGCAATTAAAGAGAGAGAGAGAACCCCAGCTTGAATGAGTTTTGATGACATGGTAAACTTAGTATGGTTTAATTAAATATTGTTTATTTTTTTTTACAAATAAGGATATTTAGACCTCTTCGAGTATCTAATTTTTTTCTCTGGTGTATGTAGTCCCCTCATCCTACACGCATTAAGTTATTCTATAAAAGAATCCCATGAGAATAGTTCCAAGATACTGGCAAGTGATTTCGAACTCAAGATCTCATGAATATAATAAAGCATTAAGAACCAGTAAGTCAACCACTAATGTATATTGTCAACAAATCTTTGATATCATTGTTTTGTTGACAATATACATATATTTATATCATAGTTTTAACTATATGAGTAAAGAATAAAATAATTAAATAGTCCATGAATAAGTTCGACCTTGTTCAATAAAAAATTGAATCAAAATTGAATGTTACAATCTAGTTTGATGATAAACTTGAACTTAACTCGAGTTGAAAATAAAATTAAATGAACAATTTTTAATACTTAATTTGACCCGCCTCTGCAATATACCTATGATCTCTTTGATTCTCAATTCCACTGCTACAAAAATCTATAATGGCTTAAAGAAGGCTGAGAGAATCAAAGGGCGCCGCGCCTAGGGACTTATATGAGAAATTGGTGATTGAAAAATGAAGAGGAAGGATCCGGAATTTGTAGAGCACCCAAATCATGGGTCACGCATGGCTTCTGTGCATGATGGGATACCAAAATATGCTTGAGCTAGCGTCCGATCAAAACATATGAATTTTCTTCTTCTTTTTTCTTCCTTTTTTTTTTTTAACTTATAAGATTCGTCAAGGGAATGGGCAGGCCAACTTTAAAACAACACTCAAATGTAGTAACATATATGACCATAACAAACGATTTTCACAATCATAGACAGCAAAATATGCTTTTATTCTTGTGTAGGAATTAATAAATGTCACCTCGCAGTGTTCGAACGCACTAAATACAATCTCTTCAAATATGAGTTTGATTGTATATTGGATTTATTCGATTGCGAAAGACCAAAATAGTATTGAATCCACCCCACAATGGTCGATTCACTAAACATAAGTTATTGTCTTCTATCTCTTTTTCCATTCGCGTATCGTCTTTGCATTGACAAGTGCTTTAGCTTAGAAATCCTTGGACGCAATGCTCAATTTTTATTTTTATTTTTATTTTTTTCTGATCCACCAAGTTGGTTTTAATGGGGGCATTTTGCAGAGTGTTGAACGCGGCAACCATGTGTACGTGCGAAGTAATATTGGGGCAACGTCGCATGCATCAACACCACAGATCATGTTTGCATGTCCTAACAACGAACAGTTAAGTGTGGCTGTCAAATAATTGCACATCATTCTGCTTTTGTTCCCACTTCCCACAAACTCTTTTGGGGAGCAATTTGTAGCATATAGCTAGCATGCAATATATGGGAAACAAGCCAACATACACTTTTAGCATGTTTCTTTAGCACTATGGTGTAAGTCATCCTTGTAATAATTATTTCCTGTGTGTCTAATAAGCATGCATGTAAAAGATCAAAAAGGAAAAAAAGAAAAAGAAAAAAGAAAAAGGGCATAATAATCACATTGATGTGTATAAATTCAGGTTACAAAGATAAAGGCACAATAGTACTGGTCTTTATAGCAAAAACAGTGTTAGATTTTTTTTTTTAGTGTTGCCTAATTCTATGAAAAATATATATTGTAATTTTGGGGTATGAGCATTGTAATTGGTATTGGTATAATTTGGGTTAAAGATTGAAACTTTTGTTCCTTGTACAAGACTGAAGATCTCAGTTGAGTAAAATCCTATGATCGGTCGAGTGAAATTGGAATTTGGACAGAGAGTCTTGCTAGAGACTTACTTGTTTGACTTGATCGAGTGAAACCTATTATGGAACAAAAACCGATCTTGCTTCCCATGATTGTTTCCGTAGCTACCTCAACCCTAAACCCTACTTTTAATTTCAACCAAAACTTAACCTTAATCACAACAAATTAAGGAAGACAACTGCAAAAATAGAGAGAACACCTAAAGAGAAAGAGTTCCATAGTCTTCCAGCCTCTTCAATTGAACATCATGGGAGGTCATTTTTGTTCCAGCCTCTTCAAACCTACTTTCTGTATGTTGGACCTTGATCACGAAAACACAAAGACGCCATCAAATCTTTAAGAAGCTTTTGGAGTAGCCGATAGATTGATATACTGTCAACATGCAACGATCATTTGGGAACTGGATTACATAAAATGCACCAAAATGGAAATTTGTTGTTGCTAGCACAAGAATGGATACTGTGTCTATCTACATGTATGAGGTTTCATCAAATCTTTAAGAAACTTTTGTAGTAGCCAATAGATTGATCTATTGTCTACAAGCAACGATCATTTGAGAACTGGATCACATAAAATGCATCAAAGTGGAAATTTGTTGTTGCTAGCACAAGAATGGATACTGTGTCTATCTACATTTAAGAGGTATCATGCGAGTATAGTTTGTACCGCAACAACATTTTATAGTAGATTTTCTTTTGGGGGCTTGTCCCTTGGAGTTTTTTTTTTATACCTTGGAAGTATCTTATACAAGGGTTTTCACTCAGCTCCGTAAGCAATTCTTATCTCTCGTGTGATTGTGATTCTGATTGTATTTATTTATTAATTTGGAAGACTGGAATTTGTGTCATTTAACTACTATGAATCACAATTGAATTAAGTTATTAAAATTAGTAAAGCCATCGGTCTAAACACAAATTTCAAATGGTACTTAGAGTGCATTTGGATTAGTTTTTTTTTTTTTTAATTAGTTTATTAACTTATTTACTTGTGCACAATTTTTTAAGGTTTCATTTTATAGGTACAACTTTATTAACTTTAAACAAATAAGGAAATAATCTTTTTAATAAAAAGCTAATCCAAATGAATAAGTCAAAACATTATCCTACATTTTGCTCTTAAAGGAGGAGAGAACGTTGTATGAATTAGAATTAGGTATTTTATTTATTTATATATGTATGTTTGAAAAAAAAAATGCATATTAAGCATTGTGAGAGGGGAGAGGGGCTGGGGAAAAATCATGATTTGACAATAATAAATATTAATCAGTTGAATTTTTTTAATTTTTTTATTATAAATACAATAGAATTTGAACTTATAATATCTGCTATATGATGATTGTTTTTACCATCATGTCCAAACACCAATTGGTTTCTTTTCGTGTTGGTGGAATTCGTCGATTCGATCACCAAGTTTTTTATTCAACCGAAAAAAAAAAAAAAAAAAAACGTACAAGTTTAACCATATATGGCCGGAACCCACAATCAATTGGAAGTTATCAAAATCATATCATATGTCCATAGCAATCAAACAAATGTAAATCAGATCAACATTGATCACAAAATGACGTACGAATTATGTAGTTCACTGAAACCCTAATGTCAATCTGTTTCTCAATTTTCTTTGTCTATTTATCCTCTGCTTGCACTCCTCAAAGTCCAATGGATGGATGATTTCACTAATAATATGCAGAATCTCCCTTTGCTTAATTTAATTCAACACTCCCCCCGGGGTGGATTTTCAACTAGCATGATTGATTCTAGACACATGGATAGGATGAGAACCAATAATTAAGCTACTTTTTTTCCCAAGCACCAAAAAATACATTTTTTTTTCCTCCTTTTGGCTGGGAAATTATTTGCTAAGTTGTTCGAACTCATCAGCGCCAAGTGTCTGATTAGTTGATGAAATCATGACATACGGCCCAAAAATAATGAAAAAGTACACACTTAGTAATGCAAATAACAAACAATATAGCTGCTTGTTTATGGACCACGCAATGTCTAGTTCAAAATTCATCATAGCGTGATCATCATTAAGGATAACTGATATGGTGCCACAACATGAATTTGATATCACTAAACAAACGTGCCCGTCTCCAAATGAATTTAAATGATAAGTTTTGATTGTACTCTAACCATGCACGATAAAAGAATAATTCTAAATATATTTATTAGGGACCATATATATGATTGCTTATATTGCAAACAATCTTCAACAAACATTCTCATGCCTAACATGAAGAATTGCCACTTATCAATCATTATTGAGTATTTTGATTTAATGGTAAAGAATAATTACTATAAAAACAGATATTATAGATTTCAAATTCTATCGTATCAATCAAAATTATAATTATTGGGCTTCTTATGATGCGTGGTCCAATTTATAGTTGGTTAAGTAACGTTAATATGAAATTATATGTCTAGGAAAACTATAAAGGACATAATTTAAATTCCTCTTACACCAACAAAAATTAATTGATATTTTAATCTAATGGTAAATATATCATCATGTAGTAGGTTTCATAGGTTTCAAATCCTATAGTATCTAAAAATAAAATAAACAACTTTTTCATAAATTCTGAAATAATAAGGACTAAAAAGCACATAAAAATAAATAAATAAAAAATGAAGGAGAGAGATGGTACACCAAAAAGAATTTCCAAGGTGATTCCAAATCTTTTTGAAATCATTTTCTAAAGTCTCCAAAGTCCACTTGCTAAGAGATCTTCTTGAGTTATGCATGAGACCTACTGATCCAATGTGGGTCATGGAATTCTAGGCAAATTATATTATATCTATTGGAAAAAAGTAGTGTCTCATATGTGCTTTCCTAATTAGCCCACATTACAAGAACTCCGAAGCACTCATCTCGGTGCTTAGTACTGAAAAATCACATGGAGGATCTTAAGTCTACAAATTAAAGTGTAAGTTAAAAAACCAACTTTTACATAATGCTGGTCTATCATGGTTTGTTCTTATATATTGATTTATTTTACGTAAAAAAATATGTTCGAAAAAATTTAATTCTATCTAAAAAAATAAAGTTTTTAAAAGCTCTATACCAACCAAATAAGTTGAATAAGCTCAAGAAAATTAATGAAAAAGAGTATAAAGTTTACCCTTTCCAAAAACTATTCCCTTTAACTTAAACTCAAAATTTTAATTAAAAAGAGTATTAAATTTTCAAATAAAATAACTAATAAGTTAAAATTTATCAACATGGTCTCCATTGATTAAAAGAGAGCAATAATATGAGAAGGAGAAGGAGAGAGCACTTTAGTTAATAATAATAGCCCTGTATGGTTTGAGAACAAAATTGAAAACCATGCATGTGGATCTAATATTAAAGAAAAAGGAGAAAATGTGGCAGCTAGTATTAATAGTATATTAAAAAAATGAGAAGAGAAGAGAAGAGAAGAGAGAGCAGCGAAGCGAAGGCAAGATGAGAGTGTGTGTGTGTCCTCATTCACACATATATTATATATTATAGGAAACTAACATCACCCTGTCGTCACCTATCCCAGCAAGGTTGGAAAAATCCAGCTCACACATTCTGCCATGTGTCACCATCACAGTTTCCAAAATGCAAAAGACAGTGCAACCCATCCATGCTTCTATTAATACCCAACAACGCCCAAACACTACCCTTCCTTCCTTCTCTCACCTCCCCTATAAGCTAAGCTAACGTTCCCCACCCCCACCCCCACTATTATTATCACAAAGAAACAAAGCACTGAATATTGCTTAGAGAGAGAAATATAAGAAACTCACACACACACACACACACACTGTTTCTTCTTTTTTTTGTTTTCATATAGAGAGTGAAAAGAAAATTCATGGACGTTGGGTCCAAGAAGGAGAAGAAGATGGGTTTTGAAGAGACAGAGTTGAGGCTAGGGTTGCCAGGAAATACTGGAGGAAGTGAAGGTGAGGTGGCAAGGAAGAGAGGTTTTTCTGAGACTGACACCACTACCACTGTGGATTTGAAGCTTAATCTTTCTTCAAAGGAAGCTACTGCTGCTGGGATGAATTTGAATGAGAAAGCAAACACCCTTCAGAAAGAGAAGAACCTTCTTGCCACTGATCCAGCCAAGCCTCCAGCTAAGTAAGCTGCTTATATACATTCTTTCTTTGTGATTTTATTCTAAGCTTCTTTGTTTGTTTGTTTGTTTTTTATTTATGTATTTATACATATATACATGTTAGTACATGTGTAGTTATGTCATGAGTAGGATTAGGTTAAGGCGTTAAGCATATTTTTACATGGGAGTCTGGGATGAGTTAGAGAAGGAAGAGCTTATACATGATGGGCTTTGAATCTTGAGGAAGGTGGAAATAAAGAAATGAAAATGAAATGAATTTTACGAGCTCAACAAATTTTCGTGACCTTTTTAGGAAGTGATGAATAAACTTCGCTAAAGGCTGTATATATATGTAAGTTGTTTCTTTTGAAGTTGAAAATAATTCAAATTCTTTCTATTATTTTTAAAAGTGATATTTAAGATTTAAATCTCTCTCATATACTACAATTATTGGATTGTTAAAAAAAAATTGAGAAAATTTTGTTGTAAATAATCTTCTCGATCATACAGCTTAATTAGAGATGCCTCTTTAATTAAGGGAAATATATATTTCTTTTTCATTTTTTTATTTCTAAGTTTTATGTTTCCTTCCAATTCTCTTTAAGTTAACATTAATCATTTTGCTATCATTTTGGAGGTTATATTCTTTTTCTTCCTCCATAGATTTAATTACATGAAAAAAAAAATTAAGGAAAAAATATATATACCTCTTTTTTTTAAATAAAAAAAAATTAAAGCACAATTTTATTTATTTTTGGGAATATTTTAATTTTTAAAAGGTGAGTTACAAAGATTTCCATTGTGAGATCTCCACAATAAAATAGTTAAGGTGAGAGTAATGATTAATTATTGAGTAACTAATTCTTTTTATGGGTTTAATGATAACAAAGTAATATAGATCTTGTGCAAAGCACTTTTGAATCGTCTGTAATGGTACCAAGTAATCATTGATACCTCGATGTTCTATAAATCCCGAGAAAATGGAAGAAAAGAAAGAAATAGTTGCTTTCCCCCGTCTTCTTTATTTCTTTGAACTCCATTAAAGACCTAATTAAGCTTGTTAATTAAGCCGTAAAAGAAAGCTCAAACGGTATTATATATAGAGTTTAACCACATGGAAATTTAGGGCACAAGTTGTGGGTTGGCCACCGGTTCGATCTTTCCGAAGGAATATACTGGCTGTCCAAAAGGGCAGCTCCGAGGAGAGTGAGAAGGCTAGTGGCAATGCAGCCTTTGTGAAGGTTAGCGTGGATGGTGCACCTTATCTTCGTAAAGTAGACTTAAAGATGTACCAGAGTTACCAAGAGCTCTCTGATGCCTTAGGAAAAATGTTCAGTTCCTTCACTATTGGTAAGCACACCAAATTCTTCTGTATGTATCATGTATGATATACAAATGTGAATTTTCATGATTTGAGAAAGTTGAATTATCAAGTCATCTTTGTCATTAATTTCTTTTCTTTGTCTTTTATTAGAAAGTGCAGCATTTATTGATTAATGATTTTAAATTGAATAAGGAAATTGTGGATCCCAAGGAATGAAAGATTTCATGAATGAGAGCAAGCTTATGGATCTTTTGAACAGTTCTGATTATGTTCCAACTTATGAAGACAAGGACGGTGACTGGATGCTTGTTGGCGATGTTCCATGGGAGTAAGATTTTCGTTCTTCATTAGCTTATTTGCTTATGCATAACTTCTAAGACGTTACTTATTTTGTCAAGAGTCTTATGACTCAACAAGTTGATATTTCTTGGTGTTTCTAATAAAGATATCCAAAATTCAAATCATCTCTCCTCTAATGATCAAATTATCAAAAATTAAAACTTTTAAATAAATATCATGCAATTATGTTAACTTTCTTTTACTTGAACCAGGATGTTTGTTGATTCATGCAAGCGTGTACGCATAATGAAAGGAACAGAGGCAATTGGACTTGGTTAGTATATATCTTTAAAACTAAAAATGTCATGGAAAAGACATACTCTAATTAATCTTAATTTCTTAAAGGGTAGCTCAATTAGTTTACCAAACTTCTTAATTGAATTTGGTCTTGTTTTTTTGGGTGCCACTAAATTGGTTTCTTCTTATGCTTAATTTCCTTATCTCTGATTTGTCATGAAACTGTTTCAGCGCCAAGAGCCATGGAGAAATGCAAGAACAGAAGCTAAACAATAGTAAACTCCACAACCTGCTCCTTTGATCTGGTAGCAGTCATTGCAAAAACAAAGCAAGGACACCCAAAAGCGCGTAGATGGATTGAGCAGGATTTGTGGGTGTTTGTTTTCTGTATCATTATATATTAGTGTGGAAGATATTTGAGTAAGTATTTGTGAACTCAAACAATGATATAACTCTCTTATTAGTATGTGCCAAGGCTTGGCTTGACTTTGTCCTGCTTGTTTATTTAGTATTAATGGCTTGCTCTTATAATAAAAAAAATTAAAGAATAAGAAGCAGCATAATAATGTGTCTGTTGCCTGTAAGTTCTTGTGTGTTATTTTATTCCTTCAATTATTTATGAAATTCTTTGTGTCATGCTCCTTTTCTTAAAAGTAATTTTTAATTTTAAGGGCTATTATTTAATGAGTGTGAGACCACGTATTAATTGGAAGATGTTTCATGGCTATGTTGAAAGAGGGAACAAGATCATGTGCATGTTAATGAAGCATTTATGCATGGCCAATTTTTTTGCTTGCTAAATTTAATATTCCAGACCCATGAAAGAGATTGATGTTTAATACCTACTAATATTCGGGAAATACTATAATGAATATAAAATATAATAGTAGAAAGGAAATTACCGTAAGCGGAGAAAAAAGTGTGTGGGTAAATGGCACTATCAGTATCATGTTATGAATATTTATTCGATTGACCAGTGACACTGGTCCCCTATGTTTATGGCATTAATGGTTGGAACTTTGTCATGGTACACGCTGCTTGCTGGCACTTGCAATTTGAAATTTGATACTATTTTAATGTATGTAATATGTATGATCAACTACCTCAAAATTTGGTCCTTTCTTTTTATTTCTTTATCTCTCTCAAACTTTGGATCTGATATTGCTGACCAACTATACATTTCTATTAATGGAAACTGGTTATAAACTTATAATTTTTTTTTTTAATAACAACTGGTTATAATATTTTATATATGTGCCTGTAGAGATATAAAAACAAAATCATTACATAGACACAGAGAATTTTCTTGTAGAGATCGGGTACTGTTGGCTCCATTCTTGTAACTTATGAGATTAATGTGAACATAGAGAGAGAGACATAGAGGTGTAATATTATGAAATCTTAGAGCATTAGCATTGGAGAATGCTAAAGCCAAATCTAAGGGATATTTAGCATTTTTAGTCTCAAAACCAGCTGCATCAGAGGATTGCAAATAGTACTATTGCAAATTTTTTTGCAATAGTGCTACAGTGCAGTTCTATGTTTAGAATTGCACTGTAGCAAGTATTGTATCAAAAATAATATATTTTATCTGACTCTCTCTCCTCTGTCTCTCATCTCTTGTCTCTGTCTCTCCATCGCTGAACCCAAAAACCACCCAGCACCACAGAGCACCATATCACGCCACAGAGCACCACGGTGAAACAGCCACCCAAAAACCCAGCACCACAGAGCACAACCAAAAACCCAAAAACCGAAACAGCCACCTGCAACCCAGCACCACAGAGCACAACCAACCCAGCACCATATCACGCCATCGAGCACGGCAAAACCAACACGGCGATGCCATATCACAAATTCGCGATTCACGGATCACAACCATCGAGCACGGCGAAACCCACCGGATCACAATCATCGAGCACGGCGAAACCCATATCACGAATTCGCGATCCACGACCCACGATCCACAACCGGAGCAGTGCGAGTACGAGCTCGTCAAGGAGCGAATGAAGTTTTGGGTTTTATTGAAGCCGAGTTTTGGGTTTTATGGGAAATGAAGGCTCCAGCAGAATTACAGAGAGGAGAGAGCTGAAAATGAGAGAGAGGAGAGAGCTAAAAATGAGTTGACGAATGAAGTTTTAGGTTTTATTGAAGCCGAGTTTTGGGTTTTATGGGAAATGAAGGCTCCGGCAGAATTACAGAGAGGAGAGAGCTGAAAATGAGAATGAGAGAGAGAAGAGAGATGGGTGAAAAAAAAAATATAATTTTAAGATATATTATTTTATTAAGTAGATATATTATTTTAATGAGTAAAAGGGGGAAATAGAAGTTAAGGATGTGGAGGTATTGTAAAATGGTATGGTATAATAGAATTGTGGGTTTTTAGAATTGTAAAATATAATAGCATTAGCATTTTCCAATGCTAATGCTCTAAGAAGTATTTTATGGCGTGTCAAGGAGGAGTCCCAGCAACTACATATGAGCTCTACTTTATGATAATTACCTTTTTACTATCAAGAACATTAATAGACTCCTTTTTTGTGTATAGACGAGATTTTAATCATAGAGTTAATATTGATGTTTATTATTCATATATTTTCTCTTTCTCTCTATCTCATGAAGATGACACCCAATTAAGAATGTTGAGATTAGCATTTTAGGCCAAAAACTAAAATTGTCATATTTTATCTTTCAAGGTCAAGTTGATTTGGTTTGGTTGCTAAACTGTAATGCTTCCTAGTTCCTACCCTAGCTCTCTAAAGCTGTTTTGTTCAGGTCATGACTCTTGGGGTTTGCTTGTTCTAGCTTAAAATATCATCTTATTCTTCTTACTATTAGCTTTTGTACAATGTTTAAATTTTCACTTTTTCTAGTTATTATTTTAATTTTACAAATTTAATTTTAAAAAAATAATGAATATAAATTCATCCAAGCACACACTCTAAGAAGAAAAATGAAATAGGAATTAGGTTTTTTTTTTTTTTTTTTTTTTTAAATGGAGATTGCATTGCCAAGTTAGAAATCTAATGGGACACACTAGAATCAAACTGCTTTCTATTAAGACAGACAAAAATAGAGTATATAGAATGTAAATTTAGTAAATCTAAAAACATAGATGAAGGGATTGTAAGATTCAAGGGTCAAGAGATGTCAAAAAGAAAGAGCTATCACTATTTTCGATCAATAATTTATAAAGATTGAGATAATGAAAATGATGTAAATCATAGAATACCTATTAAGTTAAAAGGATATTTTTCATAAAATTTCTATAAGAAATAACATATTTAAAAAATACACAGAAGGATGAGTGTGATTGAAATAAAAATATATGGAAACATAAGATTCAATATGACAAAATTTGCTTCGCGATAAAGATAACCCTATTGATGACAAGATAGTCGTTAGGCCGTGTTTTACTGGCCAAAATAAAACAAACCAAAGTCTGGCCCAACATCCTGGCTCCCAAACAGGTTTGGGTCTAATGGCAACCCAATCCAGGCCAGCCCACCACGCTAACAAATCTTCGCAACGTATTTGTTGGTCATAGCTTGAATTATCCCTAGCCGCCTAGAGAAGCGCGGAGGACTATGTACAAATTAATGTTTTTCTATTTAACTTATTAGCTCATAATCATATGCTTAAGTACAATTTTTTAAAGGCTCACTTTTTCCAGGTATATAGTTTGACCCACCATGCTCTATGCTAAGAATCTCAAGGTTTAAAGTTAAATCCAACACAAGAATGGAGCTAGTTGAGATTTATAGGATTAGATAGGATAAGGGTTCTTCTATCATTTAAAACAGACAACATAAAGAACAAAAGAAACTACCAACCAGTTTTGAGACTGGGAATTGCGCTAAAAGATGGAAAAGTTGNCTTAGCAGCATTCATTTTTATAAAACCCTAAAATTTCATGTTTTTTTTTTTTTTTTTTTTTTTTTTGGATAATTAAATCTCACAGTTTCTTCTGCTAATTCACACACTAGAACTTACTTCAAATTGGGATTCGATGCTACCGCTGCTGGAAGAAGAAGACGTTTGGCTAAATCATCATATATTTCATCAATACACCTTGAAGAAATAGAAGCAACAGTTACTATAGGTAATCAACAAAGAAGAGTCACTTCTGTGAATCAGATAAATAACTTCCATCACACATTTAGCATGAAATAACTTCTTTTTTCCTACGTATTTTTATTGGTAAGTTACACATGCATTTCGTGAGTTTAAAACCCATGATTCACGTACTCATCTTCAATCCAGTTCTTACAAGGGTGTTAGAATTGTTGTTAAATAAATTTTTTTTATAAGTACAATTATGGTTAAATGCTTAATTCATCATTTCCTAACAGTTTAAGTTTTTGGGACTATTATATATAATCTCTCATGGTTTCAGTAAAGATGGTCTCGAGTTTGAGGGGAAGCCTAGGCCCATGCTTGTAGGGAGCATTAGAATTATGGTTAAATGATCACATTCACCTTTCCTAACTGCTTGAGCTCTAGGACAATCGGTAATTTATCAAAGGAGATGAAACGCCATTTAAGCTAGAGCTCATGGCTGGGCATGAAGTAAGTTCCAGCACTTAAACCCATACCTGCCCTCCACTACAGAAATTTCTTTCTTTTGACTGCATAAAACCTGAATAAAAGGAACACAAAATATCAATATAGAATGACAGTACAAAGAATGAAAGATTCCCAAGATTCCAACTCTAAAAAAATATTAGGAATGGAACCAAACCTTCACACTGTTGCCCTTCCCAATCAGAATTCCAGTTTGAGCTAATAAAGGTGAGGCTTTTACTCTAATGGGTGAAATGGACACAATACATTGATTCCATAAAGGAAGTTTAACCCTTTTAAGCAGCGATGACTCTGCAAACAAATAAATTGTTTACCTCAAAAGACATTAACAATCATCACACCAAATTTCATAAGCATGATTTATTTTAAAATTTTATAATAAAAAAATGATTTAAAGATTGCAAAGTGGGTTCGGCAACTTGCTGAGGATACCCGCATAAAAACATTATACGATATGATAACTAAGTTGTCATGTGCATATCAATCAAAAATCATAGTATATCCGAAGTGGGTTTGGAACAAAATCATGGATAGAGTTCAATCGAGTCTGATTAGTGGAATTGCGTTGAGTTTGATTTACATGTGAAAGAATCGAATTATATAAATTGGGTTGAGTTTTTCATATCATATCTATCATGTATGCAATTGATAACAATTACTAAATTTAGACAAAGAAAGGGGACCTGAAAAAGCTCCCGATGTTGTCGGACTCGGAGACAAGGAGACCTCCATCGCAGAGAAATTTGTGAATAAAACAAAAGAAATTTTTTCGAAAGGTAGAACTGTTTAGGATTTAGAAATTCCGAACACAAGCAGATATTGAATTATGGCTTACGTGGAATACTAAAACATTACTAAGAATTTTTTATTTTTAAAAAAATCTAAGAATTTATTACATAAATTTTATAAATTAATATATTATCAATTTAGGGCTTGTATAAAAAAAAAAAAAAATAGAGCTGTTAAAAAGGCCAATAGACGAGAAATTATTAGAACCTCCTAGAGGACTACTGATATGGTCTCTTGCCACTCAATAGAAAAATGACACCTACACATTTTTGTTGACTCATCTCCACATCGGCACTTACCCATTCCCTTAACTCGTGTTAGAAAATCAAACTAAGGTTAAAACTAATAGACCCAACTGGATTTAACCCAAGATCAACAAAACAATAATGATTCGAAAATTTTCTCAATCCCTTAAACTTTATCTGCATCTTTCTTCCTCCCTCCCTCTAACTCTATTTCCCCAATCTCTCTCTAGAGAAGAAATTTCGCTTTTCTCTCTATATGAAACTAAAATTTACAGAATTGTTAGGCCATGGAAGGCTTCTATTTTCACCTATCACCATCTCCATAGGAACTCTAGCAGTGACACAGTCAGTGGAGGGCCGAAGGGAAAGCCAACAAGTTCCATGGCGGTCGGTTTCGTTATCGAATCTGCTGGGAACGTGAGAACCGATACACGGAACATAGGGTTCCTCTGTACCGGTAATTTCAAAATATGGAGGAACCTCCAATTTCCGAGCTTTTGAGCGCGAGGCGCAGGAAGAAGAAGAAGACGACGACGACAATCGAAGGAGTAGCAAAGAAGAAGAAGGACGGTCCAATTCCTTCAGTGAACGCTGAGAATCCATTGGGATTTGCAGAGAATTGCAATGGCGAAAAGGTTATGGTCTTGGCTTTCGACGAATCGGTGGAGAATCACTTCAAAGCCATAGACACGATCTCTAAGCTTTGCGGAGGGGCAAAGGAAGACGATGGTCGGTTTTGTACTTGATCTGGTGGGGGACATGGGAATTTTAGGTTTTAGGTTTTAAGACCCATGCCTATTTGATCTTAACAGGGACATGGTTGATGAGACGAAGGCATATAAGTGTTTTAAGTTCTTTTCAATTTTTAATGTGGGGAAGTAGTATTTGGTTGTGGGCAAGATTGTATTAGTGGTATTTGGTTGTAGGCTTGCTGCTATCTTGGAGGAATTGGTTCTGATGTGAATTGTTTATGTGATTTTGGTATAATTGTTTTAATTTGGAGTTGTAAATGCTCTTTAGAAGCTCAGTTATCTTTGCATTAGTTTGTATGTTAGGCTATGTTAGCTTTTAGTTTGTATTTGCAAATAATTTTTGTGTTTGTAGATGAGGTTCATCTTTTTGTTTAGGTGTTTGAATTTCATTGTAAATTTTGTTCATTTTGACAATAAAATTTCTCATTTGGTATACTAGTAGTGATGTTTTTTTGAGAGAAATGTTAGAAATTTTATTCATGTAAAGCTATTGTATTACAAAAATTTTGGCCATGAGCATCTGGGTAGCACATGAAGGCCACAAGAAGTTACATTACAACCCAATGTTACAGTTGCCAATGCCAAAACAATGAAAGAAAAAATAGAGCCCATCTTTGGGACCTTCACAACAAGTAGATGAGTTGAAAAGGGGAAAAACCAACACTTTTTTTTTTAGTCAAATGGCAGCTACATCTTCAGTTACATTCCCCCATTTTTTTTTTTTTTTTTGCATCATAGTTTGGTTTACTGAAGGATGAGCAAAGGAAAAAAACAACCCAATTGTCCTAGAATATCTACCCACTGCAGCAACATCGCTAACCAGTTAGAAGGGTCACATAAAGGAACTAAACTTAAACCTTAGCAAGTACCCAAAACTACCAGAGAAATTCTTCAATCTGGTTGATCTTGGGGAAATAGAGTTAGAGGGAGAGAGGAAGAAAGATGCAGAGAGGAAGAGAAATTTTGGATCATTGTTTTGTTGATCTTGGGTTAAATCCGGTTGGGTCTATTAATTTTAACCTTAGTTTGATTTTCTTACAAGAGTTAAGGGAATGGGTTAAGGGTTGATGTGGAGTTGAGTCATCAAAAATGAATAGGTGTCATTTTTTTATTGGGTGGCAGGAGCTGGGAGGAACACATTAGTGGTCCTCCAGGAGGTTCTAATATTTCCTCCAAATAGACGAGACTGGACTGAAAATTCAATTTGACCACTTTTTAGGGATTCGGTCCCAATCCTTCATTTTCAAAATTGTGAGGATAGAAAAAAAAAATAGTTTCACAATGTGTGTTTGGTTGGAACTTGGAAGAACAAGTAAAAAGATGAATATTTCATTTACTTGTGTATAGCCAACCCACCAATCCAACAAAACCGATCTAATCCAATCCAAAGGCTAGAGAAACTTCTAATGTAACAAAGAGAGTGGCAGTTGTTAGAGCCTCCAACTGCTAATGGTAAACATTATTCATCCAATGAATTTCTATTATTTATGGTTAACATGATCGATGATATTATATCAATCTTTGTTTAAGACTAGTCCGTACTTCTATTTTGTGTTGTTTAGGTAGTGAAGAGGATAAAATTAAGGTGGACATACTCATCCAAAAAGTCTTCCATAGATGACGATACTAAGATAATGGATGATCAAAACATAAGGACAGGACGGCGGATTAATACGCCGAATGGAGAATATACAAGACGGATGGATCCTCCATAGTGGACGGATTCTAGCTATACGGACACAAGGGGGACGGATATCAAGGCCACGCGGCACTTACGTGGCTTAAGTGGTCTCCAAGGAACCCTAAATGGAAATGTCTTGCACCCTACGATTAACCCTATTCAATGGAATCCTTATATGGAAAGAATCCAGCAAAATATGGACCTTTATGAGGATCTTCCCCACAATGAAACATCTTCTTCGTTAAGAAACGAATGTTGATTTTACACTACTATAAAAACCCAAAACCCTCAGAAAACAAGGTATGCATAATTGACCTCAACTCTGGCACTATAAAGTTGTGAAAGTTCTTTAACTTAACATTCAGAGAGTCTTTGGCCAGTACCACACCAGTACTCTTTGTAGGGTTTTTCTTCTTCTTCTTTTTTGTTGTGCAAATTTTGTCTAGGGCATGTGAGGACTGTGCAGCTTATTGACGATTTTCGACATCATCAGGTAGGAATAGGATTAGGAACCTTGGGAGGTTAGGACTTATTACTTTTTGGCCTTGTTTCATTTGCATAAATAAATCAAAAAAGGGTTTCTTTTCATAAATAAATCTTTCTAATTTATTAAAACAAACAAACAAACAAAAAACCACTGCTATTATCAATATTACTATTTAAGGAGTTTCTTCTCATTGGATTTCTCCTTTTTTTTTCTTTTTCTTTTTTTTCTAAAATACCCCCTTGCATCAAACTTATCAGATTTTTAAATAATAGGGTCAATTTACTACATTAACGTTACTCAACTTCCTAATTCACCTTTCTCAAAAAAAAAAAAAAAAAAAAAAAAAAAAAAAAAAAAAACTTCCTAATACACATTCTCATTGCTTCGCACTCCACACCCTCCATTCAGTTTTTCAATTTTTCTTTTCCACCTCTTTTTCTGTTCCTTCCCATGCACACTCATTTCTCTCGATTGCAAAAATGCGTACTTCAAACTTCTCCCCATAAAAGTTAACTGATGGTTGCAGTGTGGAACCTGTTATGAGATTCAAGTTTGCGAAGTTCAAACTTTAGAATCATGGATTACCCCATCTAAACGGTAAGATATTTTTACTGGGATTTTATGAATGCTGATTTAGTGTGCCATATGTTTGTTTGTTTTTATTTTTTATTGAGTTTATAATATAGGGTTTTGCTGTGATGGAAATTTTTCTTGGATTTTCACATTGACCTTCGTTGAGCATGTAAATCTTGATATTTTTTTTCAAGTTTTACTTATTTGTTCTTACAAATGATGATGACCTTGCCAAACCTCTTCTTTTCTTTTCATGTGCGCAAATGTTAATTATTATCTGGGTGTTCCTCCATTGTTAAAATGGAATTAATGATGATAAAATTAATCTATAGATATCGCAAATGTTTTACAAAAAACATTGTGATGTACACACACATAAAAAAGAGACATTATTCATATTGAAAATGCTTGAACTAGAAAAAGAGAACACATTAAATAACGAAGGAGTTCTTTTGTAAGTGACAATGATAGAAGGCATTCTATTATCCTAATTGAGGGGAGCTACCTATTTTCCTGACTGGAGTCTTATATACAGGCAGTGATGTTGTCTCCACTGACCACCACAGTTCACATTTTGATGCCATTGGCCCTAGCTTTCGATTATTTCCTAGATTTCAGCCTAGAGAACTGAAAACAGAGTGGCACTATATAGTCAGTATCCAACTCTTTCAACTACTCCCATCAAGAAGTGGATTTTATAATTTACATGCTTTTTAATACTGTTATTAAAGAAAGCTGAAAAAATTAGAAAACCCATTCATATTGGAACCATGGACAGTAATTCAAAAACTTTCTTCTGCAGTTTCAAGATAGAAGAATCCTTTCTAATTTTTTTTTTTTTTTTTTTTTTTAATTCTTGAGAAATTTCAAGCCTAAAAAAAGGCATTCTTAGTACATCTTTCTTCCTCTGGTCTAATTTTGATATTTGGAATGCCAATTATGCTGCCCTTATATGTTATTTGAAGTGACTTACATGATTATACATTTATTTTTTTTATTATCTTTTATAGGATTAAAGCAATTTTGATTCTATTGGTGCCCTTCAGACTTCACTTTGAAGCTTAGACAAATTAATGGATTTGAGATTTTTATGTCATTATGTTGTGTCAAATTTCTTTACTCTAATTGTGACTTGAAATGTGTGAAGATTATTAGTATGATACTATGATAGAATAATTTACAAAACAAAATCCAACAACAGAGAAGACTGATTTTACAAAAAAATCAACAATTTAAACTTCCTTCCCCTTCCCTTACTATTTTTTTGTGAATATTTATCTTTCAAGTGTTTTTTTTTTTTTTTTCCAAATGGAATTAACCCCTTGAGATCTGAATGAGTCATTTTTAAAAATTCAACGATTGAAGTGTGTGTAAGGGCCTATCTCACTTATGCATGATTATTTAGCAAAAAAAGTATGTGGGTATTACTTAACCTTATTCATAGTAGAGTTTAATCTTTGTGCGATTAGGGTCAAGGGCTTATTGTATGTGTAACAATGTTGTATGTTGATATGAAAAATATAGCATTTTCATTGTTGTTCAACATTGTCTAATAGTTCCTTCTTCTTCTTTTTTCCCATAATAAATTTAAACAATAATTCACTAAAGAGGTGCACAACTAAGTAAACGAAAACTAAGAGATTTTATTAATCGTTCAATTTATTATTGGGGTGTACCTCTCCATTGCTACCTTCGGAAGGAGAAGCAAAAAAAAAAAAAAAAAAATTATATAGATCATATTATATTTGAGAAGATGTCTAATAGAATGTCGTCTTTATGTAGTGCATATGGAATGAGAGAAATGATAGGAAATAGGGACAACAACAATATTAAAACATATGAAAAAATTTCCTATTTTTCGGAAAATCGTGGTCCTAATGGAAGCCTTAAAGTCTAAGAAAGGAAAATGGATTGGTGTTTCATTTCAATGTAAGAATTTGAAGAGGTTGCAATATGTTCATGGGCCATCAAAGTTGGAAAGTGTTGAGGAATAGTTATATTACCAAATTGAAATTGATTTAATAATTAGACTAGCCTCTCAGCAAACGCTCACACGCCTCAGAGCACGCACGTGAGCATGTGCTCAGAGGCTCTTCCAATTATTATTATTTTTTCCTAAAGGTTAATGATTTATATTCATCATAATTCAAAATTTCTACATTTTCCAATTACAAAAATACCCAAGGGTGTGATGAGATTTATGCATTTGTGGGAGAAATAATTTTTTCGCATAATTCTTATCACATCCTAGGTATTTTTCTGATTAGAAAATGTAGAAATTCCAAATTATAATAAATGTAAATCATTAGCTATTAAGAAAGAAAAAAATAGAAGGGCCTCTAAGTATACACGTAATAAGTATTAATAACTCCAGTCATACAAAACTTGAGAATAGCACTATAAAAATACCTAGAGATGTGATGAAAAAATTATTTCACCCACAAACACATAATACTCATCATAGGTATTTTATGATTAGAAAATGTAAATCTCTTAAAAAAAAATAGAGAGCCTCTAAGAAGTACGTGATAATTACAAAATACTAGCCTCTGAGCACGCTCGTGCTCAGAGGCTCCTCTATTTTTTGGTAAATGTTAATAATTTGCATCTATTATAATTTGGGATTATTACATTTTCCAATCACAAAAATATCTAGGGGTTGTAGGAGCCTTTTTTGTGTTGTGCATTGGGCTAGGCTGCCTCCTGTAGTAATGGGCCCGAGTATTCTGAGTAGGAGAGTTGAAACTGACCCAACTATAACTTACTTTGGGCCGGCTAGTGCACAAATTAGGACTTGTCTGCCAGGAGTGTACTTATGGTAGGCAGAGCTGTTTCAAATGATTTACGACAGACAGATATAACAATAGTAGAAGAACAAAAATATAGTGACATGTTCTTAATGAAAAATGACCAAGTAATCCCTATTTATGACAATCACAATAATAACAATAGCGTTTACAAAAGAAGTGAAGGATTAAGTGGCAATATGAGTTAATCGAAGAAATAATATCAAGTCAAGTTTGGGTCCGTAGAGGCAAAGACCAAAGAGGAAGAACGCCTCCTCTTAATGAAACTAATCTCCCAGGAAAAAGATCATGCCATGGGGATTAATAATTTTGAGGGAATCAGACCTAAATGATTAATGCCCAAAAGAATCTCTATTGTTTACTTGCCTCTAAGAGAGTGGGATTTTGAAGGGGAGAAAAGGGAAACGACCTACTGGTGCATGCCCATTATATTATCTTTCTTTTGCTTTCTGTTTTCTCTCTTATCTTTTTTTCTTTTCTTTATTTTTATTTTGTTTTCTTTTCACTTCGTAATACCTCTGTTTTTTTATCCTTCATACAGGGCACGACAAGGGTCCTCTTATAAGGCCTACCGTGATCTAATTTTACCACTTTACCCCTTAACCACCTTTGTCTGGTCTGGGCGTACTTGCCGACCACTAAAGAGTTCGTCTGTGTACCACTTATCCTCGCCAGACAAAGGTAGATTTGTGTCGTTTGTTAGTCCACCGTGGCACCCTTTCCTACCACGACATAAATCCTTTCTTTCTCTCTCCCTCATGGCATGCACCCAATAGTTCCCCCCTCAATCTTGCCTCTTTTGGGTGGTCTGTCATCCTCGCAGGACGTACCTCCTAAAAGGGTTTGGGCAAGAACGGCAAAATAGGTCTTTTCCCATCTCCCCACCACCAAACCATACCCCTTTTACCTCTTACCTCTGACCCATGGCCCCACCACGTCTCATATTGGCTAGGTACAGGCTGGTGGTGTCGGAGCCTTGCGCGTGCTTCCCTCTCATGTATGTCCAAAATCTGCCTGCTGCTCATGCGTTTACCGCATCTGGAGCTTTGTTTGCATAGTCTGCCGCACCTCTTCATTCTTTTATGCGGGCCGTTTTATAATTCACTGTTCCCTTTTGGGGTTGGGCTTCATTTAATACTTGGTTTTACATTTCTCTTGGGCCATTTCTTGATTGCCATCATGTTCTGCTATACTATTCTGTCATTCCTACTGTAATGACTTGGTCTTGCTAGTCCTCTTTTAGACTTGCCGCTTACCCTTTTCCCTAAATGGCTTTACATAGTCATGGGCTTTCTTACTTAGGGGCTCCTGCGTCCCCTTGGGCATCCTCAGCCCATTTACTTGTTTTGGACATCCTCGGCCTATTTACTTGTTTTGGGCTTCCTCGGCTCTTTTCCTAACTTTGAATTCTCATGGGCTTTTACTTACTTCATTGGGCTTCCCCAACCTAATTACTTCATACTCATCCTTGGAGTTTGTGGTCCTGCTAACAATTCCCTACTCTCTTTGCTTACATTACTTTGAGCCTACCGTGGCTCATTCTTACTTTACACTGCCCATGGATTTGTTATTCTCTCTTTCTGGGCCTTTTAAGCCCACTTGCTTCCTCGAGGCCCATTTATTTAGTTTATGGGCATGTGACCCATTATTCCCGCCGCTTGGGCTTAATGGTTTCTTTCTATGCTTGCCACTTCTATTTGCTGCCTGCATTGCTGAGTTGGGCTTCCTTCCTTCTATTTGTGTTTTACAAAAATGACCCTCAACAAGGGTATGATGAGTGTTATGCGTTTTGGATGAAATAAATTTTTCATCACACCCCTAGGTACTTTTGTGATTAAAAAATGAAGTAATCCCATATTATAATAGATGAAAATTATTAACATTTACCAAAAAAAATTGAAGAGCCTATCATATTCACTTGCAAGTATTCAACTAATGGGGAAAAAGATGTAAAATAAAACTTCTATATTTTAAGACCCACAAACTCACGTATACTTTGACAGTTTCTATTTCAATTTCTATCTCTCATTATTCTTCATATTAAAGACATTCAGTTTAGCTCTACACCCTTTTCTTTAAGATAGTAATTAGTATTTAGCTTACAAAATTATAGAATTTTTAAACAAATATTTATAGATTAATACATATTACTCTTAAATATAGTCACTCTAAGATTTGAATGTGATCTAATAGTGTTTTAGAACTTAACAATTCGATAAGTTATCTCTTTTTAAGAAAAATAAAATAAGTAAAAAGTTGAGTTTGAAATGAGTTTGGATTCATTAATAAATAAATGTGAAACAAATTTGAGATTAAATTAATAATTTTTTAAAATATAATTTGGGACAAGATTGAGATTTATATATATATATTTTTTAATAAATTCAAATTTAAAATAGGGTAAATTTCAATTTACCCACTTATGATTTAGTCGAAATTCAAGTTGCCTACCTACCCAAGGTTATCTTTATCTCTTTTTTTTTTTTTTTTCTTTTTGTATGGTACTTTATTTTCAAGAAATCAAGTACTAGGTAAATTTTTTTTCATTTTTTATTTATCTTTTTTTTTTTTTTTTTTTTTTTTGTATGGTACTTTATTTTCAAGAAATCAAGTACTAGGTAAATTTTTTTTCATTTTTTTTTCTTTTGTAAATTTTATATTATTAGGTGGATTATAAATATTGAATATAGTAATTAGTATTTAGCCAACATAATTATAGAATCTTCAACAAATATTTGTAGATTAATACATATTACTCTTAAATATAGTCATTGTAAGATTTGAATGTGATCTAATAGTGTTTTAGAACTGAACAATTCAATAAGTTATCTCTTTTTAAGAAAAATAAAATAAACAAAAAGTTGTGTTTGAAATGAGTTTGGATTCACTAATAAATATATGTGAAACAAATTTGAGATTAAATTGCTAAAATTTAATATAATTTGGAACGAGATTGAGATTTTTTTTTTAATAAATTCAAATTTAAAATATAGTAAATTACAGTTTATCCACCTGTGGTTTGGTCGAAATTTAATTTTCCTACCTTTGATTTGAAATTTGACACTTTACCTACTTGAGATTATCTTTTTCTTTTTCTTTTTGCATGGTACTTTACTTTCAAGAAATAAAGTACTGGGTAATTTTTTTTCACTTTTTTTTTTCTTTTGTAAATTTTATATTATTAAGTGGATTATAAATATTTAAAATAGTAATTAGTATTTAGCCTACATAATTATAAAATCTTCAACAAATATTTATAGATTAATACATATTACTCTTAAATATAGTCACTCTAAGATTTGAATGTGATCTAATAGTATTTTAGAACTTAACAATTCAATAAGTTATCTCTTTTTAAGAAAAATAAAATAAATAAAAAGTTGAATTTGAAATGAGTTTGGATTTATTAATAAATATTGTAGGGTCGGTTTTTGTAGCCCAAGCCCAAAGGATATGGGTTAAAGGCCCAACAAACCTAGAACAATGAATTTGTAGAGAGTGGGTGAAAGAGCTGGGCTGGTTATGAAGTAGACGGTAGTGAGCTAGATTACTTGCAGTGAGGATAACATGAAATAATGCTCAAACAACTCCATGAATGAATGTCCAAAGAGGTGTTTTATTGAGTGAACAGTGATTACAACATTCAGAGTTACAATAAAGCTTTTCTCTCCCTTTTTCCCTCCTTTTCCGTCCCCTATTATCAGGGATCCTTCTTCTTTATATAGCATCCTCTCCTATCATCTCCATCGTCCACTTGTTCTTCATCTGCATATCTACTCAAGTGCATGTCACGTCATGTGTCTACTTTTTATGATTTAGTCGAAATTCAAGTTGCCTACCTACCCAAGGTTATCTTTATCTCTTTTTTTTTTTTTTTTTTTTTGTATGGTACTTTATTTTCAAGAAATCAAGTACTAGGTAAATTTTTTTTCATTTTTTTTCTTTTGTAAATTTTATATTATTAGGTGGATTATAAATATTGAATATAGTAATTAGTATTTAGCCAACATAATTATAGAATCTTCAACAAATATTTGTAGATTAATACATATTACTCTTAAATATAGTCATTGTAAGATTTGAATGTGATCTAATAGTGTTTTAGAACTGAACAATTCAATAAGTTATCTCTTTTTAAGAAAAATAAAATAAACAAAAAGTTGTGTTTGAAATGAGTTTGGATTCACTAATAAATATATGTGAAACAAATTTGAGATTAAATTGCTAAAATTTAATATAATTTGGAACGAGATTGAGATTTTTTTTTAATAAATTCAAATTTAAAATATAGTAAATTACAGTTTATCCACCTGTGGTTTGGTCGAAATTTAATTTTCCTACCTTTGATTTGAAATTTGACACTTTACCTACTTGAGATTATCTTTTTCTTTTTCTTTTTGCATGGTACTTTACTTTCAAGAAATAAAGTACTGGGTAATTTTTTTCACTTTTTTTTTTCTTTTGTAAATTTTATATTATTAAGTGGATTATAAATATTTAAAATAGTAATTAGTATTTAGCCTACATAATTATAAAATCTTCAACAAATATTTATAGATTAATACATATTACTCTTAAATATAGTCACTCTAAGATTTGAATGTGATCTAATAGTATTTTAGAACTTAACAATTCAATAAGTTATCTCTTTTTAAGAAAAATAAAATAAATAAAAAGTTGAATTTGAAATGAGTTTGGATTTATTAATAAATATTGTAGGGTCGGTTTTTGTAGCCCAAGCCCAAAGGATATGGGTTAAAGGCCCAACAAACCTAGAACAATGAATTTGTAGAGAGTGGGTGAAAGAGCTGGGCTGGTTATGAAGTAGACGGTAGTGAGCTAGATTACTTGCAGTGAGGATAACATGAAATAATGCTCAAACAACTCCATGAATGAATGTCCAAAGAGGTGTTTTATTGAGTGAACAGTGATTACAACATTCAGAGTTACAATAAAGCTTTTCTCTCCCTTTTTCCCTCCTTTTCCGTCCCCTATTATCAGGGATCCTTCTTCTTTATATAGCATCCTCTCCTATCATCTCCATCGTCCACTTGTTCTTCATCTGCATATCTACTCAAGTGCATGTCACGTCATGTGTCTACTTTAGTTCTTCGTGAGTGGCGGTAGCTAAGGTTACACTGTTCAGGGGTCTTCTCTACATAAATGCGGCTAGAAAAGCTGTTGCAGTGCATTTAATGCGGTAGTAGCAGCTTTTCCTTTAGATATTTTTCGAGTTCTGATCATCTCCGGATCTACCCAGAACTTATCAACATCATTGAGAGTGTTAGGAAGATTATTCAGACCTTCCACACGTTTGTTTGATCAAGGCTATTTGTGGCCGAGGAATAGGACGTCCTCAGACCAGCAGTGACCTCTTCGGATGGTATTCCCCCTTTACTTTTGGGCTTCCTGCTGTCAGAGGGGCCGTCCCAACCACCTATTGCTCCTCGGAAATAAAAGAGTCCTTAACAGGGTGCCCCGGCCCATTAAGTAGCTCTAGGCTTTTACCCCCCACAAATATATGTGAAACAAATTTGAGATTAAATTGCTAAAGTTTAATATAATTTGGAACGAGATTGAGATTTATATTTTTTTAAATAAATTCAAATTTAAAATACGATAAATTATAATTTACCCACCTATGGTTTGATCGAAATTTAAGTTGTCTACCTGTAGTTTAAAATTTAACACTTTACCCACCTGTGGTTATCTTTATCTTCTTCTTTTTTACTTTACTTTCAAAAAATCAAATACCAGGTAAATTCTATTTTTTCACCCTTTTTTTTTTCTTTTGTAAATTTATATTATTAATTGGAATATAAATATTTAAAATAGTAATTAGTATTTAGCCTACATAATTATAGATTAATACATATTATTCTTAAATATAGTCACTCTAAGATTTGAACATGATCTAATAGTATTTTAGAACTTAACAATTCGATAAGTTATCTCTTTTTAAAAAAATAAAATAAATAAAGAGTTGAGTTTGAAATGAGTTTGGATTCAATAAATATATGTGAAACATATTTGAGATTAAATTACTAAAATTTAATATAATTTGGAACGAGATTGAGATTTATATTTTAATAAATTCAAATTTAAAATATAGTAAATTACAGTTTATCCACCTGTGGTTTGGTCGAAATTTAATTTTCCTACCTTTGATTTGAAATTTGACACTTTACCTACTTGAGATTATCTTTTTCTTTTTCTTTTTGCATGGTACTTTACTTTCAAGAAATAAAGTACTGGGTAATTTTTTTTCACTTTTTTTTTTCTTTTGTAAATTTTATATTATTAAGTGGATTATAAATATTTAAAATAGTAATTAGTATTTAGCCTACATAATTATAAAATCTTCAACAAATATTTATAGATTAATACATATTACTCTTAAATATAGTCACTCTAAGATTTGAATGTGATCTAATAGTATTTTAGAACTTAACAATTCAATAAGTTATCTCTTTTTAAGAAAAATAAAATAAATAAAAAGTTGAATTTGAAATGAGTTTGGATTTATTAATAAATATTGTAGGGTCGGTTTTTGTAGCCCAAGCCCAAAGGATATGGGTTAAAGGCCCAACAAACCTAGAACAATGAATTTGTAGAGAGTGGGTGAAAGAGCTGGGCTGGTTATGAAGTAGACGGTAGTGAGCTAGATTACTTGCAGTGAGGATAACATGAAATAATGCTCAAACAACTCCATGAATGAATGTCCAAAGAGGTGTTTTATTGAGTGAACAGTGATTACAACATTCAGAGTTACAATAAAGCTTTTCTCTCCCTTTTTCCCTCCTTTTCCGTCCCCTATTATCAGGGATCCTTCTTCTTTATATAGCATCCTCTCCTATCATCTCCATCGTCCACTTGTTCTTCATCTGCATATCTACTCAAGTGCATGTCACGTCATGTGTCTACTTTAGTTCTTCGTGAGTGGCGGTAGCTAAGGTTACACTGTTCAGGGGTCTTCTCTACATAAATGCGGCTAGAAAAGCTGTTGCAGTGCATTTAATGCGGTAGTAGCAGCTTTTCCTTTAGATATTTTTCGAGTTCTGATCATCTCCGGATCTACCCAGAACTTATCAACATCATTGAGAGTGTTAGGAAGATTATTCAGACCTTCCACACGTTTGTTTGATCAAGGCTATTTGTGGCCGAGGAATAGGACGTCCTCAGACCAGCAGTGACCTCTTCGGATGGTATTCCCCCTTTACTTTTGGGCTTCCTGCTGTCAGAGGGGCCGTCCCAACCACCTATTGCTCCTCGGAATAAAGAATTTGGAACGAGATTGAGATTTATATATATATATATATATATATATATATATATTTTATAAATTCAAATTTAAAATAGGATAAATTACAATTTACTCACTTGTGGTTTAGTCGAAATTTAAGTTGCCTACCTGTGGTATAAAATTTGACACTTTACCCACTTGATGTTATTTTTCTTTTTGTATGGTACTTTATTTTTAAGAAATCAAGTACTGGGTAATTTTTTTTTTCATTTTTTTTCTTTTGTAATTTTATATTAGTAAGTGGATTATAAATATTTAAGATAATAATTAGTATTTATCCTACATAATTATAGAATCTTCAACAAATATTTATAGATTAATACATATTACTCTTAAATATAGTCACTCTAAGATTTGAATGTGTGATATAATAGATTACCGCATTATAATGGATTCTTTAAATTAACCATTATCCAAAAAATAAAAAAGTTTCTGAGCTCGCGCTCAACACGTGCTTAAAGGTTAGTAACTATAATATATGTTGATTTGATATGTAGGCATACAACAATTCACCTCTAAACAGAATCACCCTCATATTTGCTGCATAACTATAATATATGTTTATGCACAATTTTTCTTGTTGTGTGTTTATAAATAAAAATATTAGTATTAGTTTAATTAGCTGGATTCAATAAGCACACTCTTAATTTTGCTTTATAAAGGACTACATTCATTTCTTTTTTTCTTTTTTTCTTTTTTTCTTTTTTTTTGGAGAAACTGATTGAATTTTATTGATTGATTAGTGTAAACGTATACAACAGAGGTATAAAATAACAGGCCAACCATGCTTGTTTCAGACAATAGCAAGCTCTTTAACATAATAAACAAAAAACAGAGAGGCTACACATTTCAAACTGCTTCTTGAGTTGCAGAGACCCACCGCTTGTGGGTTTCGTATATGGCCTTCCTCCTTCCAGAATCACCTTTGGATGTGTTTGGAGTTTCTCAAAGTAGAACTTATTCCTTGCATTCCAAATTGACCACGACAGTACTGCCCACTGCTCAAGCTCCATCTTAGACATTTGTCAAGATAGCAAAAGGATTGGTAGAAGCAAGGACAAAGAAATGAAGAAGAGCACCAGAGGGCAGAACGACATTACTGATGTATAGCAGCATAAACGGCCTGTAGCTTAAGTCTTGTATATAGATATTTAGATTAGCACGTGTAGAAGTTGTTAGTATATTAGCACGTGTAGTAACTGTCAGTTTGTTAGTTTGTTATTTGAGGGTCCTCTGATGTATATATATACAGGTTTCCCTCTTTGTAATTCATTAAGTGAAATATAGAGTTCATTTCAAAAACTTCTCTGTGTTCTTCTATTTTTCTGTTTTCCTCTGTTTTTCTGATATGGTATCAAAGCGATTTTTTGCTTCCGCTTAGATTCTTCAACAAGAATTTCATCTTCTCAAAAGCTAGGGTTTTCTTCTTCGAAGCTTTCATCCATGGCGTATTTGACATGTGCTGATTCACCATTTGGTAACTCAACAACACAATTAGCAACAGTAGTGTAAGTTTGAAAGAAAGAAATAGAACAGATAATGTGATCACTAGCTCCAGTGTCCATAACCCAAGTACTATTACCAAAAGCAGTCATATTCACAAGCTTAGCAGAAAATATGGAATGCTTGAGATTACCTGCCAATGGTGTAGACTGAGATGTTGAAGCTTGATTGAAGGAAACATTGTTAGCCATGGCAATGGGGTTGTTCTGAGCATTAGACCCTCCAATCATAGCAAGCAATTTCTGGCATTGCTCCATGGTAAATGGAAAAGATGACTGTGTAGAAGCAGCTGAGTCTTGAACAGAATCAAGAGACAAAACTTGATTTGCCCGTGCCTTGGTCTTGTATCCAGGGGGATATCCATGGATTTTGTAACACTTCTTAACAGTGTGACCAAGCAATCCACAGTGACTGCAAGTAGGCCTCTCCTTTCCTTTCTTGAATGTCTTGTAACCACGAATGATTGCCTTTGCTGCAAGGGCTATGGATTCAACAAAGGGACCATTGCTGCTGCTGCCTTGTCCAATTGACCTTTGCTTTTCATCATGAATCAATAAGGAGTACACCTTATCAACTGATGGAATGGGATCCATCAATAGTATTTGACCCCGGATGTGAGAGAAAGAATCATTGAGGCCCATCAGAAGCTGCATGATGGCTTCTCTGTGATGAAGATTGGAAATCTTTTCATTCACATGACATGTACACTTCTCACACAAACAAAGAGGTACTAGCTCATAATTCTGTATTTCATCCCATAAAATTGAAAGACTTGTGAAGTAATCACTCACAGAGAGCTCACCTTGAGAGAAACTGGCAATGTCCTTTTGCAATTGATAGATTCTCGAGCCATTCCCTTGAGAAAACATGGTTTGAAGCTTCTTCCAAACTTCTTTGGCAGTCTTGCGATGCACCAAGCTCGTTGCAATTTTGGGTGAAACGCAATTGATGATCCAGGAGACCACAATATCATTGCATCGTGCCCAGCTTTGAACAAAGAGATGAATTTTCTCCATTGCTAAAGTCAGAGAAACAAAGCCATCAATCAACCAAAACTTGGTTTTGATTCTAAGAGCTCTTTCCATTGATCATGCCCATGTGGAGTAATTTTCTTCTCCAATCAGTGGTTGAGCAACGAGAATTGCACCAGGACTTTCAGCGTGATGAAGAAAGAATGGATGAGATTCATCAATGGTGATGCATGCAGATGCTTGATCAGAAGACACCATGGATGAAAGCTTCGAAGAAGAAAACCCTAGCTTTTGAGAAGATGAAATTCTTGTTGAAGAATCTAAGCGGAAGCAAAAAATTGCTCTGATACCATATTAGAAAAACAGAGGAAAACGGAAAAATAGAAGAATAAGGGGTATTAATCCTTTGTCTGCTTTTCCTTTGTCTGCCCATTTGTCATCTCACCGATTGTCCACTAAACGTTCACACTTCTGTAATGTGATTTCCTCCATTATGGAGCCCAAGTTCTATCATCAAGCAGTTCAGGATCCCAAGTGGAGAGAAGCTATGGCAGCTGAGATTTCTGCCCTTGAAGCTAACAACACTTGGTCCCTTACTTCTCTTCCATCTCATAAAAGACCCATTGGCTGTAAATGGGTGTATAAGGTGAAGTACAAGTCTGATGGGTCTGTAGAGAGGTATAAATCTAGATTGGTGGCTAAGGGCTTCACCCAAAAGGAAGGTTTAGACTATCTTGAGACCTTTTCCCCTGTTGCCAAGCTAGTTTCTGTCCAGTGTCTTCTTGCTGTGGCTGCTGTGCAAGGCTGGTACCTTTGTCAACTTGATGTCAACAATGCCTTCCTTCATGGTGATTTGAAGGAGGAGGTCTATATGGATTTACCACCAGGCTTCCACAGCAAGGGGGGGCTGGTATGTAAGCTTACTAAGTCTTTATATGAACTTAAGCAAGCTTCAAGACAACGGTTTGCAAAGTTTTCCAATGCCTTACTTCTTTTAGGTTTTACACAGTCCAAAGCTGATTATTCTTTGTTCACCAAGAAGAATTCTACTTCTTTTATTGCTCTATTGGTGTATGTAGATGATATCTTAATTGCTAGCAATAATAAGCATGCAGTGGATGAATTGAAGGTTTTACTAGATCAGAAATTCAAGTTAAAGGACTTAGGAGATCTAAAGTTCTTCTTGGGTCTTGAGGTGGCAAGGAATGCATATGGCATCAATTTGTGCCAAAGGAAATACACACTTGAAGTGTTGAGTGATGCTGGTATGACAGGTTGCAAGCCAACAAGAATACCAATGGATCAAAACCTCAAACTTAGCAAGTATGAAGGGAAGGAATTGAAAGATCCTAGTTCATATAGAAGGTTAATAGGGAGGTTATTATACCTAACTATAACTAGGCCTGATATAACCTTTGCAGTACATAGATTGAGCCAATTCATGGCACATCCTAGAGAACCACACTTACATGCAGCTAACAAAGTTCTACAATATCTCAAGGGCACACCGGGGCAAGGACTGTTTTTCTCAAGCAAGTCAGATCTGCACTTAAAGGCCTTTGCAAATGCAGATTAGGCCTCTTGCCCTGATACTAGGAGGTCAGTGACTAGGTTTTGTGTCTTCCTTGGGGACTCCTTGATTTCATGGAAGTCTAAGAAGCAACAGAAAGTATCTCGGTCTTCAGCAGAATCAGAATATAGATCCATGGCAGTGGCTGTTTGTGAGATCATTTGGCTTTTGTATTTGCTCAATGACATTCAAATAACATATACCAAGGCAACTTTATTGTTTTGTGACAGTCAGGCAGCCCTTCACATAGCTGCAAACCTGGTTTTTCATGAGAGAACAAAGCATATTGAAATAGATTGTCATCTTGTAAGAGATAAGGTGTTGGAAGGGTACATCAGGTTGCTTCATGTTAGAACGAATTCACAAATTGCTGATTTGTTAACAAAGGCTTTGAATGCTCAACAATTCTCATTGTTGGTATCCAAGTTGAATATGGTCAATATACATGCCCCTCTTCCACTTAAGGGGGGGTGTCAAGATAGCAAAAGGATTGGTAGAAGCAAGGACAAAGAAATGAAGAAGAGCACCAGAGGGCAGAACAACATTACTGATGTATAGCAGCATAAACAGCTTGTAGCTTAAGTCTTGTATATAGATATTTAGATCAGCATGTGTAGAAGTTGTTAGTATATTAGCACGTGTAGTAACTGTCAGTTTGTTAGTTTGTTATTTGAGGGTCCTCTGATGTATATATATACAGGTTTCCCTCTTTGTAATTCATTAAGTGAAATATAGAGTTCATTTCAGAAACTTCTCTGTGTTCTTCAATTTTTCTGTTTTCCTCTGTTTTTCTGATAACATTTTATCCCCCAACATTTTGAACAGAAGGAAAAAAATCCTGCACCTCGTTGCTGCACTTCTACACCCTCCCCTCATCATTGCCCAGACATTTCTAGCAAACGGACAGGTTTCTGGTTGCTGGCTGCATAGTCCACAATATTGGGTCTACTTGCACACTTCTCTGCTGTAGATTTGCCCGTGTAGGGAGGACAGTGGAGCAAGCTCTCCAAATAAAAGTTTTTACCTTGGGTGGGACCTTCATTGCCCAAATCAGCTTCCACCATTTACCGTCTTCTTGAGCCCTTGAATGTTCAATATCTGCCTGCTGCCTAAGCCGAATAGCCACATGATAAGAGGATTTCACCGTGAACTCGTGCTTGCTGTTTTCCTTCCAAATCGGCTTGTCCCTTGAACATCGTCAACTCAGTAGGATTGCCAGTATTTCATTTCTAGTCCTTGTTGCAAACGTTGCATAAATCTTAGTTCTATCTCATAGTCGCGTATCCCTGTCAATTAAATCACCCACCCTTAAAGAGTGGTCTGCTGCCCCAATAAACACCGGTTTATGATCCAGCCAGTTGGAAGCTGCCACCAAAATCTGATTACCATCACCCACCATCCATCTTAAGGCCGCTAAAATGACCTCTCTAGCAGACAACAAACTTCACCATACATACGATGGTTTGTGACCCAATTCAGCCTCCAAGAACAAGTAATTTGGAAAATACCTTGCCTTGTAAACTCTATAAAACAAGGAGTGTGTGTGATGTATCAATCGCCATGCTTGCTTTGCTAGCATAGCCAAGGTGAAGGCATGTATATCTCAGAAACTCATTCCTCCCTTCTTCTTTGGTGTGCACAGTTTTTTCCAATTTATCCAGTTAATTTCCTGTCATCCTTTGTTCAACACCACCAACATTTTGCCAAAGTTGAGTTAATTGAGCCCCCACCATCTTTGGAATCTTAAAAAGACTCATAGAGTAAGTAGGAATGGCTTGTGCAATGGTCTTTATCATTAACTCTCTCCCCGCTTTTGAAATGTATTTTTCCTTCTAACCCATGACCCTCTTGCTAATTCGTTCATGCAGCTCTTTGAAAATATTTACTTTTGATTTTCCTCCCACCATTATTAGCCCAAGATATTTCTCAGTCATTCATAATCCTAGCTCCCAGCAGATTTTGTATGTCGCTCTTTACCTTGGCTCTAGTATTTCTACTAAAGAACAGGGAGGTCTTTTGTCTATTTATGGCTTGACCCGTAGCTGATTCATACATGCCCAAGATGTCAAGAAGGCATTGGCACTTCTCCACTGATGCTTCACAAAACAGAAGGCTATTATCAGCAAAAGGAAGGTGAGAGATGCGAACACCACCTGTACATGATAATACTCCTTGTAACTCAGTGACACTGTGTGCGCGCGCTAGTGTCTAACATACAATGTCACATTTGATTTTTAATTATTGTAGGTAGAGGTCGTGATTTCCCTATGGCACAAAGTGAGGTTTATGGTGCACCACATGAAATTCCAGCATTACCTCCTTTGCAGAGAAGATCAGGAGCTCAAGTCAAACAAGCAGCTAGTGGATCTTCCAGAGATGAGGCAAGACATATTAGGAGCCTAGGAGGTAACAATATCTTCAATGCTATAACCTGATTTGGTCTGTGTGTTTCTTAATATTTCTACACAACTCAGTGACTCACTTGTTTCTTGTTTATGTTTGTGGTTGGCTTAGGATGATGGCAAATCGAGAATCAACTAGATGCTCTAGAATAAGAAAAGAAGGAAGAGATGAAACAAATTGAGACAGAGGTAACGCTTTATGTTTGTTGTTAATGACTAAGCGCACACTGACTATCTATATCCTTATATCCGTGATTTTTTTTAATGGTTTTTAAAGTTTATATGGCTTTATATAGGTTGGTGTTCTAAAGGCTGCATACTCTAAATTATTAAAGAATCTCTCAGAAATGGAAAAAAAATAATAATAATAAATAAAAATGTGGCACATCTTATTATGAGCTTAAGGTTTTATACAGGCCGGCTTAACGAATTTAGGAGCCCTAGGCGAAAGCTTTAAACGGTGCTTTTTATTATATTTAATTATAAATTCATATATTTTTTTCAATAAAAATTTATTTTTCTTGCTTTTTGAGAGGCAAAATTACTAATTAAATTTTTGCATTCAAGTTCTGCTAATATTTCATTTTCAATTGATAATATAGCTAATCTACTTAATCTTTCTTGTGATATAGTTGATGTTAAATAGTTTTCCATTGACTTGGATCAAAAACATTTGTAGGAATATAATTAGGTTGATTATTAATATTTTCACTCTCCTCTAAATTATTTTGAGCTTCATTATCAAGAATGGTGACATTACATGTTTGAACATTATCATGACCACCTTTGTTATTATCATTTTGTTGTATATTTTCATTATCTTCTAATTCTTTTTGATGAATTTTTTGTTCATTTATGAAACCTTCACTTAAATTTTCTGCAAGATTTTTTTTTTTTTTTTTACTAGTAATAAATTTGTCCATAGCTCCTTTTTGAGATTCAATTAGTTCTTCTCTTTGTCATTTTTTTTTTTTTTAGTTTTTCATATCTAGATGGATATTTTCTAGTAGACATTTGTAATTAAAAAATATTTATGAATAAATAAAACACAATCTATAATAAAAAAGAAATTACAATTTAACTAGAATAATATAAATTTAATGTATAAAACAATAGAACTTGGTTTATCAAAAGCACAATTGCAACTTTACTTAATATGATCACTTTACACTTTAAACCTGCACAAATAAATTAAAATAAATATTAATACAAAGTAAATTATTCTAAATTTATAATTTTGTTATCAATACTCTTTTTTTTTTATTTAGCAGTAAACCATTTTTTTTAGCAAAATGTATAGGACTCAACTAAATTGGATGATTGGATTTGGATCCACTAAGAAGTAAGACCAGCCCACTAACAAAATGTGTAGGACTCAACTTGATAGTTGATCCACTAAGACTAAGACCCTTAGACCCGCCCACTATCCCTCCATCACCATGACTCCATCCTACTAAATCTAATTTCTTTTATAAAAAAAAATTAAAAAAAAAAAAAAAAAAAACAAACAAACAAACGTGTAGCACTAGGATCACTGGATCAAAAACATCCATCCTACTAAATCTAATTTCTTTTATAAAAAAAAATTAAAAAAAAAAAAAAAAAAAACAAACAAACAAACGTGTAGCACTAGGATCACTGGATCAAAAACGTGTAGGACTAAATCTCACTGATCAATACAATACTTTAACTTCCATCTACATCCACTAAATTTGACTTCTTAAAAAAAACAAAAAACAAAACAAAAACAAAAACAAAACAAAATTAAGTGGGCCCATTTGGACCATTCCATAGCATTCTAGAGAAATTTAAAGAAATAAAAATTTAAGAGAACAAACAAAAAAAAGAGTAAAGTGTAAAGTAGTGCCAATAAAAAAAAAAGAGTATAAGAACAACTAAACTAAAGTTAAGCAAAAAAGAAAGAACAAAAACCCAGCAAGGCTAGCACTCCAGCAGCAAACCATGAAGTCATGAAGAAGACAAAAGAGGCAAAGGAAGAGAAAACAAAAAACGAACCTAAAATGAAGATTTATGAACACACCAAGTCTATTGCCAACACCAATTAATGAGTAAGCCATCTAAAAAGAGTGTTTTTTTTTTTTTTTAGAATCAAGGATTCAAGATGGAGAGAGTCATAGAATGGGTGTTTTTTTTCTTCTTTCTTTTTTCTGTCTTTTTTTATTTGTCTCTTCTTTCTACCTTTTGTAATCTTTTCTTCTGCCAAGCTAAAGATTTGATGATGAATTAGCCTTCATGTCACTTCAGTATGAGAAACGGGCCTTTTGTAATCTTTTTTCCTGCAAGCTAAAGATTTGGAAATGGCATTAGCCTTCATTTCACTGGCTTTTTTTTTTTTTTTTTTCCAAATGAGAAAACAATATTATATAATATATTATTACTAGTTGGGGCCCTCTTACAAATGGGGGGCTTAGGCGGTGGCCTAAATGTAGGTTCAGCCGGCACTTTTAAGAGATGAGAATGAGATAATGAAAACACAGGTAATTAAGCTACCATGCATTGTCGTTAAACTATGCAATTCTTATTATGAGCTTAAGGTTTTATATAGGTTGGTGTTCTTGCTTTATTACTATTTTATACTTTATTTGAAAATGAATGCCATAGAGGTTATTGTGCTTTCATTTAAAGTTTTTGCATTCACAAAGAATATATATATGGTTAACATATCATATGGATTTCATCAGACCTCTATGCGGGAGCTACAAAGTATGCAACGCAGCAACAGACAGGATTCCATCCACTCAACAACCCAAAGTTTTTATCTATTGTTAACATAGATGTCTGATGTTCTAAGATGGCGCTTGTCAACAGCCGGACCCGATCCATCACTTACCACTCATATCCAATATAGCAAATTGTAAGGTGGTTTCTCCTGAAGATTTTATTCTGTCTTCCTCTTCGTCAATCCGCCTTGCAATTCTAAGAAACAAACTCTTTTTGTTAGTTTTTTGTTTTAAGGGAATTTGAAAGTTTATTTCTTTATATTATGTTGTTATTGTGGTACTAATAACATTTATTATCCCATCAATTTGTAAGATTTTTGTATTAAAATTGATAGTAGTTTTATCATTCCCCTTACTATATAGCCAAATTTTAGTAGTTTACCTCTCTCTTAAGTAGCTTGAATTGGCAAAGTAGATGGGGAGCGTCAATTTCGATCATGAGAATTCCGGGTACATTGTTTGCATTTCGGTACGGCTCAACATTTCTGTAAATCATGGAGTTTGGAATGTTTCCAAGAGCCACAGTTCTTGGTCTGGCAATGAACAAAAGTACTCTGATCGAAGATATAGCCATCTGCATGCGCACATAGAGAAAGTTTAATTATTAATGGCTTGTTTGAAAGTTTAGAGAGGGAGGAGAGTAGAGGGGAGTAGAGGGAAGGGGAGTAGTGGGGAGGAGAGTAGAGGAGAATGATTCACCTCCACCTTATTTGAATGTTTTCAAAATTAGTAAGGGGGAAGGGAGTAATTAGTCCTTCCCCTTGTGTAATTTTGTTAATATAATAATAGGTAAATTAGGTAATTTACTTGGTCAATAGTTTATGTACTCTACTCCCCCTCCAAATTTCTCCAATTTGGGGGAATTAAAATTGGGGGGCTAGAGGGAGTCCAAACCCCTCCAAACTCCTCCAAACCCCTCCCCCTCATTCTTTAAAAAACTTCCAAACAAGGTAATTGCATTACTCTCCCTCCCTCTACTCTACTCCCCCTCCTTTTTTAAACATCCAAACATGCCATAAGTGAAGTAAGAAACAGAGTGTACTTTTTGGAGAGTAGGGAGTGGCTTATATCTTTTTAATTGCATACTCGTAAAATTAATTTATATCTTTTTAATTTCTTCTTTTTTAAAATTCACAAACACACTAGGAAAAAAAAATCATATTTATTTTCATTCCAATTTAATCCTTTTATGGTGTACCAATTATGGTTTTTTTTTTTTTTTTTTTTTGCTGAATACTAATTATGTTTCATTTTATTCTTTGATAAACCCCAAGATTTTTTTTTTTTTTTTTTTTTGCTGAATACTAATTATGTTTCATTTTATTCTTTGATAAACCCCAAGTATATTGTAAATGAATAAGTGGTTATCCCACTTTTAAGATAAATATTTACAAGAAAATTGATTAGAATATTATGTAAAAATCCCTTTCAAGTTATTCTATTTCATCTATTTTCTCCCTCCCAAACAAGTCGGAAGAGCTTCGTTGGTAACATACCATTTTTTTAGGCACTTATTCAATATTTTTTACGTAATTTTTATATTAAAAATATTACAGTTCAATAGGTGGCCTAAATGATTAAATTAGTCCTACTGAAATCAACATTTTTTTTTATGAGTTTTAGTTATTTAACCTAGTAAAATCTCTTATCATCAAAAATATTATGTAAGTTCAATTTTAATCTTACCTACCCCAAAAATCAATCAGTGTATATGATAAACACAATTATCTTGGAGCAATTTATAGGTTAAAATCTACAGTAACTTTAAATAAATAAATAAAAAACAATTGTTTCCTCAATCAAAATCTCTAACTAGATTTCCTCTTTGGAACTCCAAACTAAATTTGGGTTCTGTTATGTTTTGTCAGAGATATGGTTCAGGTTGGATCAAAATAAATCCAAATCTCCAACAAAGAACAGTCTGGCCCAAGTGCTCCAAAATAATTAAAGCCTTAGCCTTAGCCTTAGCCTTGTTCAAACCAAACGTACTATTAACAATGCTAGCTCATCTTATGCCAAGTAATGGCCTAATGTGCAATCTGGGAGTGGGAACAAAAATAAGCTTACCCAATTCCAACTCTTTGGCCTAATGGGCAATCAGATTCAGAATCAATCCCACCATTGAATTTGGAGTTCACAAATTAGAATCTGTATGGATCCCTCTCTTATTTACTAAATTGAAAATGATTGAAAAACACAAATACATTATGTGGGTAATTAGTCAATGTGGTAGATCCTTTCTATGAAAGAGACTGTCACAAATTACCATTCTATTTTCTCAAATCTTATTATGATAATATATATTAGCATGAGATGAGATAGATAGTCAGATCCTGTACAAGAACTTAGAAATGTGTTTATTGAGAGTAAACCATATTATGATGCTATTCTTGTGGATATCAAATCAAAGGTACGATCAAGAGAAACATTGTGCCTCAAGTTCTAAAACACCCTTTGTCTTCAACTTATAAGGCATATATTTGTTACTCTGTTATATGTTGAGGATTTATGCTTGGAGGTAAGTTAAACTCCTTTGTCAACAAAATCAAAATGTAATTTGGTATATCATACCAATTTGTGTACTATTTTCTTTAAAATCTTGTTTTTTGGTGAATTGTTTAGTTCATTTTTGCTAATTCATGATTATTTTGTTATCGAATGGCATACAAGCAACAGTAATTTAGGCCTATATGGTTTGTACTTTGTCCTACTAGTGAAAGTATTTGTAAAGCCGGAGGGTGTCAAAATTAATATACTCTAAATTGGCACTAAGGCATGGGCTAAGAGCTGAGATCATTATGTGCCTCTTTTAGTATCTAGCATTAGTACTATAGTATAAAAAATAATTAGAGCTAGATCAAGTTGGGTTTTGTAGATTTGGTTCAGGTCTAACTCAGATAGTTTGTAATCATCTGATAAAATTTAATGATCCTTTTTTACTCATTTTAATTTCAAAGAATATTGATTCTCAAAAAAAAAAAAAAATCAAAGAATATTGATAAACTTGTATATACATTAGAAATATAGAAAATATTGATAGATTTATCAATGAGGTAGAGGAATTGAATTCAAAACTCATTGTGGGTGCGAATCATTTGAACTATTATTTGCGCGTGCATGACCTTCAATAGAACAATTTTGGTTACCAACATATATTCGTATTTTTTAACCTATCCAAACCAATGAGGTAACGCTTTTTGTTTGTTTTTAATGACTAACTCTCACCATCTATATCCTTATTTTTATGGTTATATGGTTTCATTTTTTTAGCAGTTTGGACTTGATAGTTACTTTAATTATTCAAGTAAAATGACTTTTACTAATTGAGTTAAAGGTCGATTTTTTTTTTTATTAAATAATTCAATAGTTAAGGCGTGGGAGGGAAGATTTGAACTTTAAATGTCTCCATTGAAAACACTAAGAAGTGCCAACTAATTAAATCATCAATTTATTGACATGCTTCACAACGTCTTAAAAAAAAACATATTTTGAGCTCGTAACATTAATTCAAGCCAAGAAAGAATAAATATTGAAAATCAAACCAAATATATCTCAAGTTATCGAGGAAGAATCTATAAAAACTTGATAATTTATTTTATATATTGCATGATGATCTACATCTTGAAGATAGAGTAAGTGTCATGACTAATATTGAACTCAACTAAAAAACCAACACTAGTACTGGATAACATTACTTTCTACTCTTATGTAATCTAAATATAGGACATACTAAGTAATGGAGCAAGAAACATGATGGACATGACTCAAAAGCATTGATCACAGTATCACATGTCATGCCTCATAATATAGTACTGTGACAAAAGGTTCTTATATTGGTCCAATATGGCCGTTTCAGCCCTTAAATTTGTATTTTCCAAGTCATGTGCCTTTTGATTTCCTTTAATCATAGCGCACTCTTCATGAATTTTCTCGATATTGTTCTCCAAAGAAGATTTTTGATTCGTCAAGCCTTTCGTATACAGATCTTTTTTATTGTGTGCTTTCTTTACAGCTTTTCGATTCTTCCTTTTTCTCTTTTCAATTTTTGCAGATGTTGCAGTCACACTCGCCATAACAATGGTAACTGAAATTACAACATAAAATCTTATTTTAGCTAACTTACAACAACAATTAACAACAGTGTACCATATAGAAAGAAAAGAAAGAATCAAATTAAACATATGTACAATAAAATTAATAACTCAACTTAATATTAAAAACATAAAGTAAATAGAACAAACAAATTAGAACTATAACTTACCTTGAAAACCCAATGAATATTAAAAGTAGTGAAAAACTTATAGAACTTTTTTTTTTTTTTTTTTTTTGAGAAAGAAAAACTTGTAGAAGAACTTGATAATAAGCTTTCAATTGTGTTGGTATTTATAAAGGATATATAGGGCCACACCCTGACCCAGTGCAGTGCTGTTTTCCTAATCCATTTATGTAACGGAAAGGTATGATGTGATTATTGACAGCGTGTTTGGCCGTGTTGGGTCTTAACTCTTATGTCATTAAGATAAAAATTATTGTACTATTTATCTATCCTAAAAATTAAATTAAATTAATTAGATTGAATTTGGGTAAGGAAGTTGTACTCGGATTAGTTGTAAAAATTATCTTGAAATTAAGAGTATAGGCGGTAGGTAAGTAGGTTTTCTATAATATAAATATAAATAAATAGCCGTGGGAGTATATATTCTTCATTAAATTGGAGTTCAAATTAATATTCAAAGGCGCAAAAAATCAATGAATCAAAAATCATTGTCTCTCTCAATGAACAACACGGCCATGTCGGCTCCTCCATTCTCGGCTGCGGAGCAGGAAATTACAGAGGTTGGCGGTGGCAATTTCAACTTGGCTCCTCCACTGATGATCGCCATGGAAGAACAAGAACAAGAAGATTATGATGATGGTGTTTATTACTACGAATTTGAGTTTGTTGATGATGAATACGATGGTGGTGTTAACGTTTTTCATATCGAATATGGTGGTGATGATGATGATGATGAAGGTGCTGTTTATTACATGGAATCATTCCATGATTATGATGGTGGAAGATTAATAGTAGGATTGAAAGTGGTGAATATTGAAGAAGGGCCATGGGTGCTTTTGGGTGGTGAGCACTGTGCAGTGTGTTTGGAAGAGTTTGGTGTTGGGTGGCAACCTAAGTTGCCATGCTCACATATCTTTCATCAAAACTGCATTATTCAATGGCTACGTATGAGTAATTTCTGTCCATTGTGTCGCAATAAGATGGCTTAGTGTTTTTTTTTTTTTTTTTTTGATGGCTTAGTTAGTTAATTAGTTTTTAATTTCTAGTTTTTTTCTGATTGTGTGATTTTTTTTTTTAATGCAAACTTCTACCACACTTCATACAGAACTGATCTGAACCTTTGTGTTTGTTTGTTTATGGAATTATGCTAATATTATTATTAAGAACTTTTTATGAAATCATTCCAAAACAGATTTTTTTTTTTTTTTATGATGAAGTACCAACTTATGTACTCTTTATATATGTTTATAGAAATATCTCCTTCAATGGTCTTACTCTGCATGTTTAACTAGCACTAGATATTTCTCAAAGACCAACTTGTGCAAGTAATACCCTTGAAATTGTGAAAGCAAATATCAAATTTTCAAGTTGCATAAACAAATCCTATATATATATATATATATATAAGATTCCTCATCAATAAACATGAAAGGCCCAATCACTGTGCCTATTTCTATCAGCCCCAAAGAATAGTAGAATAAGTTCTCCTATGTGGAAGATTCACATGAAACATGTAACTTCTCAATTTAAGAAAATTACAAAAAAAAAAAAATGCTGAATTTATGAAAATTATTATGAATTGTTAAAAAGGGATTTAATGGCCCATATTGACCACATAAGGAATCGGGTGAAAGTTTATAGACCATAAGACTTTTTTTTTTTTTTCTTTTTTGAGAATCTTATAGACCATAAGACTTGGATATATATGTGATTCTTAAAAAGAACTTTTAAATGAGATTACTAGACTTTTGAGTCAACAAAAGTGAGGTGAGTGACATTCACCTCTTTTATATAAGCATAGTCATGTATATTTCTTTTAATATTGTCTTATTATTGATCTTCAATTCTTATAAATTCAAATTTAAGGAAGGTTTTAAGTTTTGCTGTACGGCACAATAATATACATTTGAAAAATGAAAAATACTAAATACAAAGTGAACACAAGATTTGAATCCCCTCCTCCACTTGTTGTAACTTATAACAATTGAATTATCAAAAATAAACAAGAACATAGTAGGTTAGGGTGTTTGAAATATCTTAAGTATTATAAACCAAATCTTTCAGGGATACAATGACTTGTTTGAAAGATTAAAAGGCCTAAGAGTTAGCCAGGCACTTCAAAATCTAAATATAAATTTAGGGGTTTATGGCATACCAAACAGTAACAAAGGGCTGATTTTTAATATTAAATTTTAGGTACTGAAGTAAAAAGAACTGAGATGGCAAAACACAAGATGGCACATAGCAATACCACAGAAACAACTGGTATACAACAATACTAATCTACTACTATTACAGATGAACTAATCTACTACTATTACAGATGAATACTACATCTTAGGTTTCCCCAGGCAAAGTTCATATGTTCCACTTACATTTTTGGATGAATGTAACTGAAATTTTGAAAGAAAAACTGACATTAATCATTTCAATTTTGATTTCTAGATTTAGTGGCCAAAGAAGATTTTGTGATTCAGATTCAAATTAATACCCTTTCCAGATTGGTAGAAAGACAAGACATAAGCAATAAAAGAAAAATTGTGAGAATTATAGATCTTTATTTCATAAATGTGGAACTGATAATCCAAAGTTGGTCATCCAGTTTTTTTTTTCCAATAATGACATCAAGTTTGAAACAATAACACCAGTTGGTGTTTTTCTTTTTTAAAGGGAAGGTGATTCTACAAGGCACCAGTCCCAAGCATGTTTTTGCAAAATTATACTGTTTGAATACATGGGCCACACAGCCACGGGAAACTAACATAACAACAGATGAGATTGCACCATGTGTACAATAACATAAATCTTCAGAGAACATATGCGATCAGCTCACAAGAACATTACAGTGCCGTCTCTCAACCCTCCTTCGCTTCTTATCATCATCACATGACTGTAAAAAGAAAACGAGTATAATTCAGTAAGATATTTAAGTCCAGTAATTCACATAATCAAAAGAAGCATTAATTTCTAACAAAATAAGCTTCAAATCTTATATCTTCAAACCAATAGGGTGTCAGGCAGCCAATGATTGACAAATATATCAAATCAAGAACATATAAGGTGATTAGTATAGAATTTATCTCTATTGTTTTTGATAGAATAGCATGATGGGGGATTTTCCTATAACCAATTTGATGTCAGTACTCCAGAGATTCAAACAACGTTTGCAGTTAAACAAATTTTTTTCAGCTTTACCTGCGCACTTAGAAAATGTGGAACCCGAACCCTTTTGGAGCCATCAGCTAAACGTTTACATGGCAATACATTTTCCACGGCAGGGAAATCATTACTGACCTGCAAGCATGCAAGGGAACAACACAAGTGTAAGAACAATTTTATCTTTGCTGAAATCAAATTCAATTTCCTTAAATCATGGATAAAAGTTTATGCTATGGTTTTACTCTACAATGGGATTTAAAAGATTAATTAAGACAATAGTTAGGACCAGAATCTGAAGTTTAATCTACCAAGAGTTGTATCTTGTAAATGTTTTGTCTCAATAGTATATAAGATTTAAAATAAAAATTAAAAAGATATTGTAATCGCAGAAATAAGGTTTTCTGGGTCCTGGTTGCAACAAAACTCTGCCTTGTGAATCAGAATTTATGCCTAACATAAGGTGAATGCAGCAAGAATGAGCATATCCCCAAAAAAGAACCATTATTCATTCTAAGAACTTACAAAACTTATTGTAAACATGAAATTAAAATTCAGTTTGCTGTGCACTTCAACCATGTGTAGGAGTTAACTTTGCTTGCTATTAGTCTATTTCTACTATAGTTGCCTACCAACTTAGACGGTAAACGAATCAACAATTCCTAACGTTTAAAGATCAGAGAATTTAGCACTAACACAGTACAATGCGCAATCATGTTGATCATGCAATTTAGATGGATCTATTTCCAAGATTCAGTTTTCTGAATATTAAACGCAGCTTGTACACAAGCTGTTTTTGGATTCTATCTTACCTGAATTTCAACGGCCCCTATCAACAACTCTTGACAGCCTGATGCATGCACACTTTCTAATTTGGAGCACTGAAGTAACAGTCTCTCTGGGTACATAAACATGGTCATCAATTATATGTTGTTTGATAATAAAGAAAAATTACAATCATTACTTAAGAATGATTCATCAAATAACATACCTGGATGCAAATTCTTACAAGAGTTTAGATTTAGATCATTCAGTTCTGGGCAGTTTAAATATAAAGCCTGCATTCAAATTCACAAACTAAGAGAACAAGAGAAGACCATACAAGAATGCACAAAGTAACTTTTTAATTTAAAGAGTCTCACGTCTAAGCCAGAACAACCCCACAAACTGAGTTTCTTCAGCCGACCATGCTTGATAATCAGCTTTTGGTAAATAAGATGGTTTGCAGTGTTTCTTAATTCCCAATCACTGCTTTCATCAGGGATTCCATTTTGGGAATTGGGATCACAAATGGTCATGCCACAATCCATGAGCTCAAGAAGGGGCAATTGAGCTGTAGCAAACTGAATGCCACCTGAAAATTACAGACAACACTTCAATGAACAAAGGCAGTGTGAAAACAAAGATTACCAAACAAAGGACTAAAAATATACATATATAGGATTCAACAATGAATTAGATGAAGATCCTCAAATGGGTAATTACTTGAAGTAACATTTGGACAAAGAGCAAGGAGGAGTCTTGAAAGTGTTTCAGGGAACACATTGCAGATCATTCCAATGCCACTATCACTAATGCTTGATCTGCAAATAGAAGTATGGCGTTAAAAATAAAATCTCAAACATTATGGGAAGTGAAGAAGCTATCATCTTGAAGTTTACATATATTTTAACATTTTCTAATTTTATTACAAAGCCTACAAATGAAGGTTCAAGCCAACTTGATCAGTAGGCAAACTTAAGGCAAGTTACAGTGTTACACAAACTTGAAAGTTCTGAGATTCGTAAGATAAAAATGCTACTCTGCATCCATAGACATTATAATTACCTTCAAAACATGGGAGCATAAATTCAGAATTGGATATAGCAGCACTCATTTTTTAAAAAAAAGGCTTTGGCTCCCATGTGCAATTCTTACCTTATAAGTCCCTATTCTGGTATTTTCTTTAATATTAGGTCAGATTCATTTCATAGTGCTTATAAATTATGTTCAAGCCAGTATTTAACTCGGTAACAATACTAACACAATCAATTAACCATCTTATAGAACGTTGGAAACAGTTGTACTTGGGAGGAAAAACATACCCACTCAGGTCAAGCAATTCTAAGTTCGGATAGCTTGAAGCAATGGCAGCAACAGATGCATCAGTGATTTCAGATCCAAGAACAAGCGAAAGCATTCGCAATCCCCTGAACAGTGAAGCAGCCAACTTATATTATTGTTATCCAGTGGTCAAAATAGGACTTTCAGTTGCTGAGTAGTGAAGGATCTGAAGATTTCTAGACATGTTAAAAAAAATACTAAATCCCACACTAAAGTCATAAATCATGGATATGTGACAAACCTTAGATTTGCAGCAGTAAGAGCAAGCACAACAGAATGAGAAAGACGAACTGATGCAATGTGTATGTTTTGCAACCTTAAGCAATTCCTTCCCAAACCATCAACCATGGTAGTAAGATCAGTGCTATCATTTTCTTGACGATAAAATTCTAAGGAAATCTCCTTGAGATTTGGGCAGTTAAAAACCTATGGACACATACAAAGGAATTAACTTAAATGCAGAAGAGAGAGAAAACATTGAATTGCAATTCTAGAGAAAGATCACACCTCAAGCAATAATAAAAAGGAAAAGGGAAAAAAAATCACCATCTTAGAGAGTGAGTAAAGATCCGAAAGCCAAAGTGTAGAAAGGCTTGACGAACAAAGAACAAAACCCCCTAGATTAGAACACCCTTCCATCTTAAGGCTTTTAAGACATCTTTTATCCGCAACAAAACGACCCAATTCATCGCTGCATTTGAAATTCATAAAATCAACTCTATCAATAAATCAATTGATACAAACAGTTTTGTCAGCTTGAGGAAAAAAAATGGTAAATGCTATGGATCATGTAGCAGCAAAAATAATGGCCTAAGCACAAACTAAAATAAGTGGTAAAACAGAGCCAAAGTAGTGAACAGTGACCAGTTGGTATCCTAAACAAATCCAACACTCTTATGAAAATTTGAAAGCACAGCAACCACACACAAAAATTAGTTCAATTTAATAGCTTCATAGAGTAAACTATTGCACATAACACACACACACATGGGAGAATATATCCATAACAATTGCATCCAAATATCAAACAGAAAAAAAATTTCTGAGTCATTTTACATCCACTATTTTACAAAATTGATGCATTAATATACACATTTTAAAAGGCAAAAAAGTAATGTCTACATTAAAAACAAGAAAATAGATGTGAGAGAATAACATCCCCATCCAACAATAATAATAAAGTTACGCTTCTAAGCTAATTTTTAGATTTGCAGTGTAGATCACATTGTGCATTATACAAGACAACGCAATAATTTCACAAAAAGCAAAAAGTGAACAGGAATTATACCCATTGATCCGATTAATCGCAGTATCGGATTTCAAGATCTCCATAAATTCCAGATTAGGGCATGAAAATGCAATGCAAGCTAACATTGTTGCATCCAAATCACTGCAACACCATCAGAAACAAAAAAGAAATATTAGAAAATTCAAAATCCACAGTACCAATATTATTCTTTATTGACCATTCACATACTAAGCCTTATTTATTTTTAGAAAAATATATGTCAACCTCAAAAGAAAAAGAAAAAAAAACAAAACTCAATTTTCCATCATTACTTTACTACCACTGCATTGTACTATTAGAAAGCTAAAAACGCATTGAACGCTTGGAAATCATTAAAGAGCACATTGAAAATGCTATTAGATCGAGCAGTATAACATCGTTCCTCGCGTCGATCTATATAGATCAAACACTACGACGTCGTTTTCTCACATCGATCTTTATAGATCAAGTTCACATTGCACTTTTAGTTCGTGTTATTCATTAAGGTTCAGTTATTTTAAGCAATTCATGTTGTTTAAGCTTAACGTCCGTTAGATCAATCCGATCGGGCCGATAAAACCATAGATCTGACAGAGTTTCATATCAGAAACCCTAACCTTTCCATTCTAAGGGAGAGTCTGACGAGCCCTGGGCATTTCTGCAACACCGATCCTACGAAACCGACCTGAGCTCTGGCTGGAACCCTAAGCCTGAGCTCCTCCGCCGCCTTCCACAGCCTCTTCGACGTCTCTCTCCACGACTTCGAAACTCTCGCCGCCGACAACAGCCCCGCCGGCGGCAATCTCCTGAGTATCTCCCACAAGCAACTCGCCGGTAACGCGCCGGGCTCCGGATCCATTGAAGGATAACCGAAGTCCTCCTCCTCCTGCTCCTCTTCTTCGACCCCGGGTTCCGGCTCGGGGAAGCCGGCGCGGATGTCGTCGTCGAAAGAGAGGGCACGACGGAGGTGAGTGTAGGGCTGACGCGGTGGCGGAGGACGCGTGGAGGAAAGAGAGGCGGAGGAATCGGCACGCGAAGTTGGAGTGTTGATAATAGGACTAGAAGTAGTGGTGGCTGTGGTGGTATCGGTGGTGGTGGTGGTGGTGGTTGTGCTGGTGTGGCAGTTGTGGCCCTTCTTAGGAAGGCCACAGCGGCCACAGTTGTAACTCCCACGCTTCTTGCCACGTTTATGATCGGCAGCAGCGGAGGAGAACGTAACGGTGGGTCCGGCGCATGGAGTGGTGGGAGCATCGGCGGAGAAATGTGGTTGGTTTTGGTGCTGCATTGTGAAAATGAAAACTGAAAAGAAGATATTTGTGAGTGAGAGAGAGAGAGAAAGAGAGTGAGAAATGGGGAAAGAAATAAAAGGGTAATAGAGAGAGAAGAAGTGGTCGGAAAGACGCGGGAGATTGAGGGTTATTTCGCGCGCTGAGTTTGAAATATGTGATTAAAAATATGTATATAAAAAGAGAGAGAGAGAAAAGCGTAGCTGAACCTGAGCACTGAGGAGCGTGCTTTGTTATTTACATTGACCAAAATGACCCTCAGTGAGTGAGGCGTGGTGGGTGAGTGAAACACGTGATTTTTCATTTTTGGTCCTTATTTTAGAAATAAACAAATATACATATATATTTGGGGTATTTAATTTAATTTGTTTCCTATAGAGATATGCCCATTATGGAAATTGGAAATGGACAGATTTCGGATTTTATGTGGATCTTGGAAGTTATTGCTTGCTCTTACAAATTTACTAATCAATTTGCTAATGACATGTCAGAAATTTAAGATGCCTTTTGATACATAAAGTAATCTTTGATTTTTTTTCACTAAAAAAATAATAATAGTAAGGGGCGATCAAAGTTGCCATTTACGAGAGTAGAAAATCCAAATGAGTCATAGTTATGCATCCATTATCATCGAAGACGCTTTAATTATCATCCACCTCATTCACTACTAATATTAGGGATAGAATTATAATCAAATATGATATTCTCTTCTTCTTCTTTTTTCCTCTAAATATATAATTTAATAATTATGATAGTTATTTATTTGTGGCACAAAAATATAGTTTTTATTATCATTGTGTTTATATTTATTATTTATTCTACTAATTTACATAAAATACTCTCTCTTTCTCTCTCCCTCCCTTCAACAACCATAATCACTATGCACGTATCCTTCATTGATGGATGAATAGATGGCCTTAGTAAATAAAATATGGAAAAGTTAATGAATGCTATAAGACCATTGATTTATAAAATATTTTTAGAAATGTTTTATAAGAAAAAAAAAGAGAAATTAATTTTTTTGAAATTTTTTTATATTTCTATAAAAGTGATGTAAAAAATTTCCTAAAATTGTTTATTAACAATTTCTCTAAGGACATTCGTTAACATGACGCAGCAAAATTATAATAATAATATAATAATAGAGATAAGACTAAAATGCAAATTAACCATTTAAATTTGATTGAAATTTATTTCAGTCCTCTAACTTTACTTTTGTTCAATTTAGTCCTCTAAGTTTTAAATTCACTTAATTTAGACATTTTGTCCATGTTATAAGTATGGATGCTACAAGTACAAGATAATGAAAATAAAAGAGAAGACCGGTTTAAAGGAAACGTTTCACAACAATATTTATGACATATGTCATTATTTTACAAAACACTTGTGTGAAAAATGAATGTAATGTATTCTAAGACATGTGCAACCACGTCACATTTACATTGAATGACTTCTTATTAGGTGGGTCATGCTTCAAATAATTTTAGTTGGCTAGCTAGATGACAACATTGAACAAAGGTGACACCCTTTTTCCTACTAAAAAAAAGTGACAACCTTATTAAATAGCCTCCTCCACCTAGTAGAGAGAGGAGATTCAATTTATCAGTCACCTAAACAGAAAAGTACAATGCTTGAATTCAAATCCTCTATAGGAAAGAATAGTTTTATAACATAACATGATTGAATTTGCTTCCTATAGGCTATATCATTTCCTTTTCAAATCCAATGCATGTTGTTAGGCCATGAATAATTCCGACTGACCTTTTTATCTCTTTTGGATCTATGATTGTAACGTGTCGTTTTGACTGTTGTAGATGCTGTATGTGCCAGGATGAGGCTGAGGCTATACAACTTTTTCGTGGATGATCGATCACCAACGGAGAAACTGTGCATCAACTTTATATATATATATATATAACCATTAACATTAAGTATTAACCACACAATAGCATATACATTTTTTATACGCCTTTCCATCAGCAAAATACAGAGATTCAAAGACAAACTAGTGCGAATATTGCTATTCCATTTCCATAGCAAAGAATGGCGCCTATATATTATTTCAGCAAAACACAAGGACATTTCAGTCCAGCACTCGATTTATATTTTTTCCTAATTAAAAGAGAATAGTACATGTTTTTTGTTTTTTCTTTAAATTTTTTATTTTAAATATGAAAGCAAATCTCTATTTTAATTGTGAGCAAAATAAAAATGCAAGATTAGTAACTCATAATTTTAATGTCACATTACATGTTACGCGCATAACATGTAATGTGAAATTAAAATTATGAGTTACTCTATAAATTACCACATAATTAAATTTAAACTTATAAGTCTCTCCATAACTTACTATAGAATTAAACTTGTGAATCACTCTATAAACCTTGGGAGAAAATGATTGAGTTGAGGTAAAGATACAAAACAACAATATTAGAGAGTTGTTGATGCTCATTTTGAGGCCCAATAGTAGGAAAAAGCCCAACAATATGAGCAGAGAATAATTAATGGATGACTAGAAAAACCATTAAACCTGGATGGTAGGAACAATGGTTCACAGAGCCATAAAGTACACAAGTGGGCCTTGAGGAAAGTAGACGAGCCTAAAAGAGCCCGGAGAGAGAAATAGTAAACCCATAGCCATTGAGATAGTAAACCCATAGACATTATGTAATGTAGCAAAGTTAGCAAAGTAAGAATGGGTTACAGCCGGCCTGAAGTAATGAAGTAAGAAAGTAAAGGGTTGATGGGAAGCCCATGAACCCCAAGGATGAGGAATAAGGTAATTGGGCCAAGAAAGCCTAAGAGAGTTAATAAAAGCCCATAGGTATGCAGAATTAGAAAATTGGCAAAGGATGCCCAAGGAAAGCAAATGGGCTAAGGATGCTCAAGGAGAAAGAAATGGGACAAAAGAACCCACAAGCAATGAAATGGGTCAAGAAAAGTCCAAAGTAGCACAAGTATAAAATCAATGACCATATTAAGTCATTGGGAAAGGAATAAGTAGCAGACCCAAAGAGGCTCGACAAGCACAGGTCAAATAACACCACAGCAGGAACAACAAAATGGTATGGTAAAAAGTGGCAGCAGGATTACGGAAAGAGCAAAGAATGGGCTCAAGAAGGGAAAGCCTATAGTTGGGCAAGGCCCAACCTTTGAAGAAAGCCAGCTATAATGAATGACAAATTAGAAGGTAGTTCACGCCATAATGGGTCAAGGATGAGCGGCAAAATGCACAAACGAGCATCTAGACTACGGCAAACGCATAAGCAGCAGACAAGTTTTGGACAAGCTCAAGAGTGGAGCACACAAAAGGTGTAGACATTACCAACCTGTACCCAGCCAATACAGGAAGTGGTGGGTCATAGGTCAGAGTTAAGAAAGGGTATGGTCTGGCAGTAAAGAGAGGGGAAAGTCCATTCTAGGGTTCCCACTCAAGTTCTTTTGAGAGAAATATCCTGCTGGGATGACATACTACCCAAAAGAAGTAAGGATGAGTTGAAACCACTAGGTGCATGCTATGAGGGATAGGAAGAGAGAACACCCACACTGTGGCAGATAAAAATGTCATGGTAAGTAAGCAAACAAAATAATCTTCTTTGTCTGATAATGGAGAGTGGCATAGCTAACACAGGTAAGTGGTGGTGGCTGGACAGCTGATAAACAAGTGGTGGTCGGCAAAGACACCTAGACCAGACAAAGGTAGTTAAAGGCTAAAATGATAAAAGCAAGACACGGAAGGCAGTATATAAAGGACCCTTGCTGTGCACAGTAGGGGATCATCATCATGACAATAGTAATCACTAGGAGAGAATCACAACATTACTAAATAGGTAAGCACTAAGAAAAGAAAAGAGGAGAAAAAGAATTAGAAGTAACAAAAGTAGAGAAGAAAGAGAGAATCAGGAAGAGTAAACAGAGAGTGTAGAATGGGAGTCATGCACCAATAGGTTAATCATTTCTCTCATTCTAAAAGCCTACCATCTGTTAGGAAAAAAGACTCATTTGGGCATAAGTCATTCAGGTCCGTTCCCTCAGAGTGGGTAATTTCCGTGGCAAGATCATCCTGTGAAGTTACCCATGTTGAGGAAGTGGTTTCCTCCTTGGCCTTAGCCCCGTAGCACAATCAAATGTAGCAGACTGATCTTTCATTCTTCGATTATGTCTGCTCTTGCCATTGCCTCCAATCCTATATTTCATGCTTGTACAAAGCACATTGAAGTTGACTATCATTTTGTCAGGGAACATGTTCTTAGGCATGATCTTCAAGTTAAATTTGTTGCTTCTCAGGATCAATTGGCTGATCTCTTGACTAAAGTTCTTACTTCTCCACATTTTCATCTGTTGAGTTCCAAACTCATGTGCTCATCTCCCCTGAGTTTGAGGGGGGGATGTAAGGCAGCAAGTGGTTCGTAAAGAAGATGATACAAATAAAGATAAGAGACTGAGGCCAAAACACACCTATAGGAGCATTGGGCCTAGGAGCTCATTATTTATGTATATATTGGGCCTAAGGCCCAAGCCAAGGACTATAGGTCGTCCGATGATGAGTAAACATTGTCAAGAGAGTTCGAATTAGTAAAAGAAGAAGTTAATTTTAGTTATAATGGCCCAAGAGGGTGGTCTGAGGATAAATGCCTCATCGACTAATCAGAGCCGAGGTCCAAATAGGTAGTTTGCCGTCCAGGAGAACGTTTCAGGAAGTTCTATTAGTACGAATAAGCATTGCAGAGATATATGACAAGGGGGAGTCCTAAAATATCTAAAGGGAAAGCTGCTACCACCTCATTAAATACTCTGCAGCCAACTCTATAGTCGCATTAATGAGGAGATGATACCTAAATAGTGGTTTTCAGTCTACATAAAGACTTTAGAAAGGTACTGATGGGACAAATATCAAGAAAAACCATCTAGCCTATAAATGGAGGGTAAAGATGAAAGGGGAAGAAAGTATAAAAGGAGAATGAAGCAATGAAAAAAGGGGATCGAGAAATTAAGAGGAAAATACTGTAACAATCAAGAATTGCATTTGTAACCAAACTTGAGAGAAATATATAAGAACTGATTTTCTCAGATTGTGCCGAAGACGATTTTCTTTAGTCTAAACTTGTCTATTTTCATTCTCTTGTGATTTGAATCCACTTTAGTGATTGTCTGATTCACTAAGGCCCAGTTTTTCCAACCCACTCTCTACAAATTCATTGTTTTGGGTTTTTTGGACCTAAATCCATCCACCTTGTGGGCTAGGGACTCAAATCTAGTCCTTACAGCATCGTATCATTTAGTTATCAAATCCAATACGCAGTGTTTTGGCATCACTTAATGTTTAAGTTCAAAACGCATCGTTTACTAAATGTCTATCATGTATTTGGTAGTTAATTTGTTATAACAGATTTCCTTATCTTGCATCGGGTCTCTCTCTCTTCTGTTAGTATATAAACAGATCAAAGACTCTCAATGTAATCAGTCACGCATTTTATAAAAAATCCTTTCCCTCTAGATTTTTCTTCTAGACTTTTCTCTTTAATTGGCAGCAGGGCAAGAGATGTCAAGCTTGCTCTTGTAATACGCGCGCTCAGTATTGAAGTCAACAGCATGAGAATGAGGAGGAGCCATCGGTAAAGGTGATGAAACCACACCAGTCACTGCAGAATTCAATGATAGAGGAACAAACTCGTCTGCAAAATTATAATAAGAAGTAATACCATTAGCATTAGCAATTGGAGGCTGAAATTGAGTATTGTTCACTGCATTGAATTGTTGATTAACTTGTTTGAGTGCAGTGCAAGCGAGGTCCCTCTTGCTCTTGTAATAAGTGCGCTTACTAACAAAATCAACAACAGCAGCAAGAGGAGGCATCAGTAGAGGAACCGAGAAGGATGATGCAGAATTCAATGGTAGAGGAACCAAGCTATTTGATTTGGAAAAGGAAGCTTCAACATTGGAATCAACAGTTCGGGAGACCATGACAGGGTTAAGAAAGTTTTATACATGGAAAAGAAAGACCCGAGTCAGAATTGCTACAACTAGCAACTTTGGAGGAATCGATGGTAGCATACATTGGTGCCTCTGACTTAGTAATCTCATGTTCCAAACTAGAATCCAAAGGCAGTACTTGTTCATTCATATACATAAAAAACGAGTCACTTTGAAGCTTGGAGTTGGAATTGGTTTTGGTAACAACATCCTCTTCCTCCTCATCCTTGGAATCGACAGCTTGCACAGTTGAATCATTGGTTTCAGTAACAACATCATCCTCCTCATCCTCGGAATTGATAGCTTGTGCAGCAAAATTAGAAAACGGTAACTGTTGGATAAACAACATAAAATTCAACGCGGACTCACTTCGATGGAAGTTGTGAAAAGAAGACCATAAGGAGCTAGAGATTCCGCTCTCCGCAAACATCGTTATTAATTCTCTCAACAATGTAAGATAGAAATATAGGAAAGAAGGAAAGAAAATATACTACTGAACTTTTTGTTGAGTGCAATTATATATAGTCTGTGTATCTCTTTCTCAGTCCTAGTCTCGCATGCTCTCTGTCTCTCTGACAATGATTTTTTTTATTTTTATTTTTTTGGTGTGAATGACAGCTTAGGACAGCCATGATTCGAATTAGGAATTCCTGTTCCTTCTTTGAATTGGATTTGGCCTATAGTCGTTCCAACTAATTACACCCGTGTATTAACTATTAAGTGGCATGCACTAACTTGATAATCTAAAATTGGAAAAGACTAAAATTATCATCAGTTTTTTTAGCTTACAAATTGACGTGGTAATGACGTAATGTACATTAATCACAAAAAAAAAAAAAAAAATCTATCATTTATTTATTAGATAGTTTAAACTTTAAACTTATCAATTAAATTCATTATCACTGAAATTTAACTTTACAAGAATTTTTAATTCTAAAACACAAATATAATTAACTGTGTGCCACTCAAATATTCATTTATTTTCTTTTCACTCTTCCTTTATAAACTTCCACAAAAAAATAAAATAAAAATAAAAATCACTATATATATATATATATATTCCATTCTTTTATGATATATCCATTATATTTTCAAAGTACACAACATAGCTATCAAGTTTTCATTCCTCTTCTTATTTCCTTCCTTTCACTTCCATGTTGTCAAACATACTATTAGAGTCGAGGATGAATCCAAAGCTAAAGGATCTAAAGGGCTGTCTGGATTTCAAAAAATGCTCACTCATGTTGGAGAGAGTAAAAAGTTTGACCGTGGGTCCCAAGCATGTCTGTTTATTTACCAAAATGCCACGGAAACTCAGTTTCCATGACTTGAAAACACCCAAAACGTGTTTTCAGTTTTGCTAACTCATCATTCAAAAATCAAAGAATTAAGTGATGAAAACAAAAACTGAAAACAAATCTAAACACACCTTTCTGCTGTGGGATCTACTAATTTTGAGTTATGTGTGATGAAAATAGTGATAATAGAGTGATGGGTGATGAAAATAGAGTGATGGGTAATGAAAAACATGAAATCCAAGCAGCTCCTAAGTAGTTGTTTGGTAATTCGTGATTCCTATCTGATTTGGTAACACCAATTTTGCCATAGAGACAGATCTTGGAGGGGGCCCAAAGGGGCCCGGGCCCTTTGGCCCAAATTTTTTATTATTAGGTATGTTTGAACTCGTTTAAGGTACGCCCCTCTATTTCAAAAACTTAGCCCCCCTAGGCCTCCCCTAACAGCCCAACCCAAAACAATTAAAAACCCAATTAGATTACAACCTACAAACCCAATTCAAGAAAAGAAAAAACAGTGGAAGTCGAGATTTGAAAGACCGATCGAGAAACAGAAACTATCGGAAAGATTAGAGAAGAGACTGAAACTCACTCCGTCAGCCATGCCGCCGCCGCCACAGCCGTCAGCCACCCTGCCATTGCCCATGCAAGACTCACCTCGCTGCTAGGCCCGCCACTGACCCACTTACCCACGAGCCGATTTACCCAGTGAGAGCAACGATTGATCTACCCACAGTTCACAGCTTCACGCCGGAAGCTGCAGCCTCCAGCCTCCACCCGAATTCAGCTTTTTTGTCTCCTTCAACGTCAAAACCTAACTTTGATGATTTTTCTCTCTCCACCTGATATGTTTATGATTTGTGAATCTGTCATCTGTGACTCTCAGACTGTTTTCTTTTTTGCTAAGCTGATTGTGAATTAAATTTGAATATGTGAATGTGTTTGGAGTCTCTGCAGCTGCTGAGTGTCTGAGATAGTGAGAAGTGTGATGTGAATAAAATTATAATACAGAGAGAGTGTGTAGAGAATAAGCCACAGACAATCTTCCCCGTTTTGACAGCAAAGTTGGTGTTGTTTATCTCTCGTTGAAGAAGGTAAAATGATTGCTTGTGTACATAAGATGAGACTTGAGAAAATCTGAAATAAAATAGTGGAGTAGTTTTGAATCAATACTGATCCCATTTACATGCGAATTGGGGACTATGGGTGATGCACCCAAACGCATGGCATTGGCAGCCATGTGTCTTTGAATGTATTTTTCTTCATTTTTTGTGTGGGTTAATAACTTAAATATTAATTGGTAATGATATATAACTTATTTATTAAATATTAAAAAATAGTTTGTATTTTAAATCATTAACATCTAATTTAACACCTTTTTATTTTAGAAATTAGATCTCTACAATAAAAATATATTAATCCTAAGTTGAGGGAAGTTCAATTAAATTATATATTCTTAATTATGTTGTAAAAAAAAAAGTTATATCATTGTCATAATTTAATTGTTTATACTTTTTTTCCCTACCCATTTATATTTAATATAAAGTATGACCACCATACATCATTGGTGCGATGGTCACTTCACAAGTATAAGTGCTTGTAGGGTGTGGGGGGTAAGAGTCAGTGTTCAAGTTTTCAATAAGGAACTTCACACACATATACACTTATATTATGTTAAAGTATGAAAACTCATTTAAAACTGTTAGTAAATAATGTGTTAATTCATTTTTAATTTTTATAAATTTAAAATTATTAATTAAATTATTTATGATATCATCAGTTCGACTCCGATCCAACCATAAAATCAAGAATCACTCCCTTTTTTGATTCTTTCACCGATCTAATTTTTAAAACCATGATATATGAAAGAAATATAATTTTGACATTTAGTTTAGATCCAAAATCAATGACAAAGTCAAGATTTTAGTTTAGGAGGGGTAAGATATAAAGACAATATTAAACGACGATAAACTAAAAAAATTAATCGATATCAATAATCAAATGAATAAATAGTTGTAAACAACTATAATTGTCATACAAAATTTTATGTAAATGTAAGCTATATTTCTTTTTCATAACAAGTTTAATTTATTTAGAATAGCCTTTGACTTTATTTTTTTTTTTCATATTTTGAAACTATTGCATGGTCACTAACAATCAAAGTAAAAAATTAATCTAAATACATTAAGTTTAAACATCTAATTTAATTCTTTAAAATAAATTGAGAAAAAAAAATCGATCTAAATATATTAAGACTATAGCAATAACTTGTAAATTTGTATACAAGTATGTGAAAATGACAGACAACCAATTAAATTTGCCACCTAGAATAGTTGTGGAAATATATGTGTGTGAGTGTGTATATGTGTGCGCGCACGTGTGGTTATTAACAACCTAACAACCTCGACAATATAAAAACTTAGAATAGAGAGGTTATATTACTATGGTAAGTGGCGTGAACTATGAAGTTTTTCCTCTTTTTATTTTTGGGTGTCAGGCTTGTTTTTCTTTAACAAGACAAATTACTTTTTTTTTCCCCCTATGTTAGGCAAAGTATTTAAGAAAGGAACATTGATTCATATCACCAAGGGACTTTTCAAGAGGAATAGCCACCCCCCCCCCCTGGCGGCTCCGCTCCTGAATTCAATCATAGAAGATTTCGAATATTTAAAAGAGTATTGAAATCCCTTTTCATAGATAATATATTAAGAAACAATAGTGTTTTGTATCATTTGTCTCTATTGGTAGATGATTGCATTTTAATATATTAAGAAAAAATTTGTGTATTTTTCTGATAGTTAGTTAATACTATATGGATTCTTATTTAAAGTTTATTTTTTCTTTTGCCTATCGCCAGCCCCCTAACTTGAAGTCTTAGGTCCGTCCTTAATCAAAGGGGCAGTAGAAAAATCCATCCCAATAATTTTAGTACTAACTAGAAGCAAATAAATCATTGGTGATTCATGCTACAAGTCATTATGTAATTTCAAGAAAGAATCAGAGAGGAAATATCTATAGTTCGGGGCAATCAATTTAACATAAGGAAAACCTAAGAGCATTAGTATTGGCAGTACTAAAAAACTAAATTGCTATTTTTAGCACCATACCACAAACAACAAAGTACATGCTACATCAATGGTGCCACAGTTAAAAAGTTTAACAACCTTGCTACAGTAAACTGCTATCTTTAGCAATATACTATAGCAGCAAAGGGGAAAAAATATTTGTTTATTCTTTGTCTCTCTCTTCTCTCATTAAAAAATCATTTTCTCTCTTTTTGTTGGGAAATTTAGACCCCAGTTGATAGAATTAACAAGTTTTAAACCCAAGTTGTTAATTAGATTTATTATGAATAAACCTTGTTAAAACAAACAAACATCAATATCATGCAACGAAAAAAAAAAAAAGACAATATATGATGACCTAGGAAAATCAATGAAACAAATTAGGTTCACAGTTAAAAACATAGGGGTAAACCTTCCCAAAAAACAATCCACTATAATAAAGTGAAGTTTTAGATCTAGTACAAAATTTTTGTCTTTAGACTCTACAATCCCCGTAGATGAACTTATAGTAGAAACTTTCTATCGTTTCAGAACTTTAGAACTCTTTAATATATGAACGCCGCCCTTTTTGCACAAATCTCAGTACGTGACTAACCAAAGATGCATGACTCCCAATACGTGACTAACACACCAACTTGAAAAAGATTGTTGGCTGCAAAATTCTTCACTTCATCAACAATGAAGATCAATAAGCACTTTGTTACAAAACCCTAAGGCGCAAAGACGAAATAGCTTATTTCAGAGAGAATAAGGCACTCGGTCACTTTTTGCTTGTGTTCTCCTTGTATTCTCTTGTGTGACGGCCTTTGAAATATTCCTTATATATGTCTAGGATTGTGAGAAAAGAAACTCTAAACAAAGACATAAGCATGGGCCGAAAATCAGATCTGAAAAACTGATTTTTGTAATTCTCGATAGATAGTATTTGTCGAGCAGCTGTCGAGCTCGATAGATAGCTATCTGTCAGGAATCTGTCCAGTTTTAATGAACAGCTCTTCTTCACTTGTTTTTTGGACAGATTTGCATGGTTTCAATATTAGACTTGAACTCTTGTTCTTTGAAGTAATAAGCACATCTTAGATTTACCTAAATACAAGTAAAGTGCATTTTGTCAGAAGATTAGCTAATTACATAAAATATGTCCTTAACACTTTCTCTCTCCGGTCTTCTCTCCTTCTCTCTTTTTCTCTCCAGCGCCGTCCCTATCTCCCTCTCGACTAAACCAAGCCTTTCTTCTCTTCGTGGTGTCACCTAGGTTCGTTGAGATTGTTGGAGTGGGTTTATGGTGTGCGTCGACTGGGTGGGTTTGTAGTGGTGGGTTCGTGTGGGTTGGGTTTGTCTAGGTTTGTGTGGTTAGGTGGTTGGGATTGGTGGTTTTAGTGGTGATGTGGGTTTGTGTGGTCTGGTTGTGTGGTGTGGGTTTTGGCTCTAGCAATGGTTGGATCGCTGATTGGCTTGTGGTGGTTGGTCATGCCGTGGGTTGCTGTGGATGTGGTGGTTGGTCATGCCATGGGTTGCTGTGGATGTAGTGGATTGTTGATCAAGCTATATTTGTTTGATTATTATTGATTTTGTTAGAGATTGGAGATTTGGGTTTAGGTTTGAAAGGTGAGATTTTGTTGTGGTGTGTGGTTTGATTTTGGCTTGTGGTTATGGTGGTGGTGCTGGTGGTGGCGGCGGCAGCTGTGGGTTGTGATTTGTAGGGGTGTGGGTGGCAGTGGTGGTGGATGTGACCAGCAGTGGTGTGGGTTTGTTGTTTGTTCACAAACAGGAAGAGGCAGAGAGAGAAAGAGAGAGAAGAGAAGAATAAATAAATAATATTTAAATAAAGTGGTAAAAAAAATAGAACCATTGATGCTGGGTATATTGTTAAGCGTGGTGTTAAAATAGATAAAATTAAAGTAGCTTTTTGAGTTGCTATAAACTAAAAAATATAGTTCCATCAATGTGGATGTTCTAACAAAGCTAACTTTAAATTATGCAGTGAAAATATTTATTTATACTACTATTTAAGGGGTTTCTCCTTGTTTGAGAATCTTATTTTTTGGGTTAAAAAATGCCCTTACACCACTATGTTTAAGTAGAGACAAAAGTAAAGAATAATCTGGTAAAAATACAATTTTAACTCCTACTAAAACATTGCTTAAAAAATAGGGCTACTCTCCTGTTGATTTTCAAATTGTGTTATTCACTTATAAATTCTAAATGCGTAATATTAATAAGAAAACGTATAAATCTTGAATTAGAATAAATGAAAAATTATGACACTAAATAAAATAAATAAATAAATAAATAAACCCTCATTGCACACGTGAAGCATGTGTAATGAGACTAGTTATTATTTAATAATGTTTGCTCCATCCAAATAAGCTATCATGATGAGTTCCCTCTTTCAAATCTTTTCATACAGCTCATCCAACCAACCAGTCTTGTTGCTGGATTGCTCGCTAATTTAGTGCGTGTTGTTTGGATTATCTTTAAAAAGCTATACGTAAACCAAATAAACTAATAGAAAGTTAAATCAAACTCACTTTAAACAAAAACAAAAAAACAAAAAACAAAACTTTGTTGGAACTACAATATTTCAAACTCGAACTTTCTTTTTATATATATATATACACACACACTTTATAGTCATTCTTTAAAGTTTAGACTGTAATAGTTGGCAACTCTTGAAAGATTGTCAACAAACCAACAAACATGGTATGGCCCCTTTTATTAAATTTGCCATCATGTGAGTCATTCAATACTATCCTCCATGCCTAGCTATAACGTAGCCCAGAAAGTTGTTTGCCAATTGCCATGACTTGATCTCGGGCTGCTACTGCATAAGTCTAGGACTATGTTCTTTCTCTCACGGAGGGATGGGTCTCACCCATCATGGAGCTCACCCCTCTGCAAGAGGCAGAGAACATAGTTCCGGACTACACAATAATTTTCCTCTTATCAATAAGGCCTCTTAAGTAAACCTCTTTTTTTTTCTTTTTTTTTTCAATGATAAGAGTCCTAAAATCCAGCTCCAGCCTACTGTGTAATTCAACTGAATATTTAGATAGTCTTTTGGCCCTAGCTAGTTCTGCAAGACTAGCTGCTAATTTAGTTGAACCAAAATGTTATTATCTATCAACCTATATATTCACGGTTCCCTAATGTAATTGAATGTCAAGCCTATGATTTCACAGGCAACTTGCAAGAAACCTGTACTCCTTTCAAAAGTCAAAGAAGTTGGTACTTGGTAGTTGTCATCCTTATAACTTTATGAAGCAATCAAAGATATCACGAAAGTGAATAAAGAAAGCTTAAAAAAACACCACATATTAATTTTTTTAATTTTTAATTTTTTTTAAGTTTTAAACTAATCACTGCTATCTCTAAATTTGTAGCTGATACTCAAATTATTTTGAGTTTATCTTCTTTGCTATACAAGGCATTTTGAGAGTATTGGATGCTAAATTGACTTTTTTAGTCATTTTAGCAATCTTATTGGGGATATTCTTAGTACATTTAAGAAAAAAGAAATGCTATATATATAGCAATATTTGTTGAAAAAAATATATTTAATAAAAAACTATTAACTGGTATAATATTGATAAAATATGAAAATTTACAATGTGTGACTTAATAAGTAATTTTATATATTGACAAATTCTTTTTTTTGGGGGGGGGGGGGGGGAGGGGGGGTTTATTGTACTTTGTCAACTACTCCCTTCGTCCCACTTTATTTGTCATGTTTAAAAAGTCAAACTTTTTAAAGGAACATCATTTATTGTCTTGTTTACCTTTTAAAAATGTATAAATTTCCAAAACTACCCTTAAATAAATTTCTTGTTGATTTTCTTTTCAAATAGTTTTGAAAATAAAATAGGGGTATTATGGGGGGAAAAGGGCCCAGTCCAACATAATGGGCCGAGAGCCCATGTGAGAGCTATTTTGCGATCGAGAAGAAGGAGATGGTAAGGGCAGGGCCTATCTGGAAGTAGGACCCTTAGAAGGAAGAATTATTACAATCCGAAGAGGATATCTCCTGTCCGAAGAGGTTGTAATCCTCTGACGCAAATATTATAAATCAATTGAGGATGTAAGAGGCCAAAATGACCTTCCGAGGACTCCACCTGATCAAGATAAACTCTGAGTAAGCTGGGAAACGATAAGGATGAAGAAATATCTAAAGGGAAAGCTGCTACCACCATATTTAATACTCTGCAGCAACTTTTCTGGCCGCATTTATATGGAGAAGACCCCTGAACAATGCATCCTAACCTACCGCCACTCACACAGAGCTAAAAGAAGATGCTTGACGTGACACGTACTCAAGTTAACTCATGGATAAGGAACAAGTGGACGATGGAGATGAAGAAAAGGGGGGCTATATAAAGGAAGGAGGCTCCTAACGGGAATGAGGGGAAAAAAGAAAAAGAAAGGGGGAGAGAACTGGACTGTAACCCTAAGATCTTTGTTCATCATATAATCAATAATATAGCTCTTCGGATATTCGCTCTTCACGTGTAGTTTCATTTTGGTTTGTGCTTGAAAGCTGTGATTCGTTGTTATTAATCTCATATCTACCCTAACTCTTTCACCCATACTCTACAAGTTTATTATTTTGGACTTGGGCCACAAATCCTAACTCTATAAGTATAATAGGAACATTAGTAAATTAATGACTTTTATTTTTAGAAATATGACAATATTTTGAGACATCTCAAAATAGAATAGAGGACAAATAAAGTGGTGGGACGAAGAGAATAATTTTTATGATAATGTTCCTTTTTTAATAATTACTTTGTCAACTAATTTGTAGTACATGTAAAAGCATAAAACATTTTTATTGCCGTTTTCTTATAAAAAAAGGAGATAGAGTAACACACAAATGGCAATTAGAATCAACAAGCTACATAACCATTAAATTATTTTAAGTTCAGACGATTATTCATATGTACTTTTTAATATAACTCATTCAACCATTTATAAAAGTCACACAAACATTAAATAAATTATGTGACTAAATGCACATTGTGGTATGTTTAAAGGAAACGAGGAGGATTTATTTTATTATGGAATTGGATTTAATTATTATGAATTTATATGTGTAACTAGTGGCACAAAATTTTAAATTTAGTATCATCAAATAAGGAAAAATAACATATTTTAAATGAAATGACACTATATTTGCTTTTAATTTTTTCTCAAAAAGAAATTCAAATCTTTTAATTGCTTAATGGAGAAAGCATATCCCATTCGTCATTGGGGATCAGAAGAGATGTCGTTTGGCTCAAACTTCATCAGGGCCCAACGACATGGGGCTGGTTGTCAACTACTCTTCTTAATAATGCATTGAAATGTCTTCTTCAGAAAATGAAGGCAAAGGATATTTTTCTCGACAAGAAAAGAGATAGCAGATCTCGACAATCACTCACAATTATATTTATAAACAAGCAATTGCATTGTGTCCTCGTTGCCACCTGTATTTTATTTTTTTAAAAGGATTGCTGTCGACCTCAATGCTGAATTGAATTAAAAGCACGCATCGAAGTTCAAAGTTGTATTGGCATTCATGAAGGAGAAATGGAAAAAAAGAAAAAGAAGAAGAAGAAGAAGACAAAGAGTGCCACTATTGCAGTCTGACTAATACAATTACAGATGAAGTTGAGTCGTGACTTGTACTTCACATGTGAAGTACAGTGTAAGGTGTGTACAGTTGAAGACATGATGCAGAACAATTGGAATCTTTTAGGGTTTTATAAAATCAATTTATTGCACATGCTTGAATACATTTAATTAACCCTAGACCTTTGTGTTTGGGGGATTACAAAAAGATAATGATATATAAAAATATTTCGATTATATTTATAATATTTCTAGAGTTCTATTTTTCACTCTTGCTCCTATGCAGCCTAATTTGAATTTGCATCCTCTTGCTTCTCCTATTTTTATAATTAATAACTTTTTTTCTTTTTTGAGAAAGTTATGATAAATAACTTTAAAAAAAAGGTTAATTTGTGAAAATAATGTCAATGAATTTCACATTTTGCACTGTGGGGTTAAGATTTGTGGCCCAAGTCCAAGACAATAAATTTGTAGAGTGTGGATGATAGAGTTAGGTTAACTATGAAACTTACCATGGTTGATCACAACATACAAGTATAAATCAGCATCAAAGTATACGTAAAGATCAAATAAGCTGAAGTCCGAAGAGATTTATGATAAATTGGGTACAGGTTACAATTCTTAGGGTTACAGTCAGATCTCTCTTTCTTCCTTCCTTTTCCCCCTCCTCCCCTTTTTTATTAGGAGCCCTTATTCTTTATATAGCATCCTCCCCCATCATCCTTATCGTCCACTTATTCTTCATCTAGCTCCCTACTTGAGTGCATGTCATGTCATGTATCTCCCTCAACTTTTTGTGAGTGGCGGTAGCTGAAGTTATACTGTTCAGGGGTCTTCTCCACATAAATGCGGCCAGAAAAGTTGCTGCAGTGCATTTAATACAGTGGTGACAGCTTTTCCTTTTAGATATTTCTTCATTTCTCGTCTCCAGGCGTGTCCAAAACTTATCTAGACTGCTGAAGTCACTAGTAAGCTCATTCGAACCCTCCAGATATTTATATGACCTAGAATCTTTTCATCTGGGGATAATGATCTCTTCGGAACATTGATGCTCTCTTCGGACGGAGTTTCTTCGTCCCCATGTATCCTTCTTTCACGCGAAGTACCCCTTCTACAATTTTAGCTTCTTCGGATATACAATAACCTTCACATTGGGCTTTAGGCCCACTATGTATGGTTGAGTTTTTCCCCCCACATGCACAATTAATATATAGTGGACAGTGGACATGACCTAAAGTGTTCAGAAAAAAAAATCATTTTTATTAGAGTATATTAATAATACCATTTTTACTACGCACCAAAATAAATTAATTATATAAAAAAAAATTGTAGAAAAGTCTTATGTCCATAAACCTATTATCAAATTGTCTTATTACAAACCATATTACTATTGTAGAGAGATAAGGAGGATGCATGTAGATTTCAATACATATGATATGCCAGCAATTTCCAACAAATCACACTTATGATATGCCAACACTGGAAATGTGTTGCATTAAGGATAGATTCTCTCAAGGTCAAAAGAAAAATCAATATCAAGCTATCCTCTTACAACTTTAGCGCCGGTGCAAGTAAATTAATGTCACAAACTTCTGACATAACAATTCATATATAATCAATTTGTATTTGTATTTCTTTTACCATGGTGGCCATGACAGCTAATTAATTCATCTAAATACATCATTTATATAATTTTTATTATACACTGATTACAACTACAAATAATTGTGAAAAAAATGTTTTGTATTTACCAACCAGTTGATCTGGGCTAGCTCTTGAGAATGGGATAGCAAGAACCACAAAGCCAAAGAAGGTTGGTATATTTCTAAGCTTTTTCATTGGAAAGATCCCAATCCTCAACAATCTGAATTTTCCTTTTCCTAGAACTTTCTTGGAATCATAAAACTAAACTAGTCCTAGTCCCCATTTGTTAATTAACAATGACCTTGACCATGACCAAACCCCACATCCACATGATCCATGTGGGCATTAAACAAAATATTTTATAGGAAATGGATAACATCGACCAGCAATGCACATTGCACACCCTATACATATAGAGAAGAATAAATGAATAAAACTTGTGCCATAACTCACTTATTTGGCGAGTTGTGAGTAGTAGATAGGTAATGGTAGGTTCATGTGGGGTCACCTCTCTACCACTCACAATTCACTATGTGAAAGAGTTGTGACACAAATTGTGACATTTTAACTGAATTCTATAATCTTACACTATAATACCCCCCTGGTTATATTAATTTTCACCAACCTCTTCACATTTTTTGGTCATAGCTATGGCGATTTCCCTATCTAACACCAGTGTCCTTCCCTTCACCAAACAACCAAGGCCATTTCCGGTACCATTGCTAGCCAAAAAATCCCAACTTGAAGTTTCAAACTTCGCCACAAAAACACCTACATCTACAATATTATGCAGGGTACTCTCCAATACAAGCCACTCTCTCTCAAACATCATCACCGAGCTAGAGAAGCAAACACCACACCAAGATCAAGATCAAGATCAAGATGTACAACTTGAAAACATCACCACCCAAATTGATGATGATCATCAGCGCCAAGTAGAAGTAGCCGATGCTTGGCGCGAAATCCACGGTCAAGATGACTGGGTTGGCTTATTGGACCCCATGGACCCACTTCTCCGATCAGAGCTAATCCGCTATGGTGAAATGGCACAAACATGTTACGACGCTTTCGATTTCGATCCCTTTTCCAAGTACTGTGGAAGCTGTAGGTTCATGCGCCGTGACTTCTTCGATTGCCTAGGAATGTCCCACATCGGCTACGACACCTCTCGTTATCTCTACGCAACCTCAAACATTAATCTCCCTAACTTCTTCAAGAAATCAAGGTGGCCTAAAGTGTGGTCCAAGAACGCTAATTGGATCGGATACGTCGCCGTTTCTAACGACGAAACATCCAAACGCCTAGGCCGCCGTGACATTAGCATTGCATGGAGAGGCACAGTGACACGTCTCGAATGGATAGCTGACCTAATGGACTTTCTCAAGCCAATCTCTTCCAACAAAGTCCCTTGCCCTGACTCAACTGTCAAAGTCGAATCTGGGTTCTTAGATTTATACACAGACAAAGATGAATCCTGCAAATTTTGCAAGTACTCAGCCAGAGAGCAAATTTTATCCGAGGTCAAAAGGTTACTTGATATGTACGCAAACGAAGAGATAAGCATTACTATCACAGGGCATAGTCTAGGGGGTGCTTTAGCTATCTTAAGTGGGTATGATATTGTGGAAACGGGTTTGAATGTGTTGAAGGATAGTAGAGCCGTGCCTGTGTGCGTGTTTTCTTATGCTGGTCCAAGAGTTGGGAATGTGAGGTTCAAAGAGAGGCTTGAGACTTTGGGATTGAAGGTGTTGAGGGTTGTGAATGTGAATGATATGGTGCCAAAGTCACCAGGGTTGTTTTTTAATGAGCAAGTGCCATCTATGTTGATGAAAATAGCTGAGGGTTTGCCTTGGAGTTACTCGCATGTTGGGGTTGAGCTTGCTCTGGATCATAAGAACTCGCCCTTCTTGAAGCAGACTAGTGATCCTACTTGTGCACATAATTTGGAGGCTCACCTGCATTTGCTTGATGGGTAAGTGTTTTTAATTATTTCTATTGTTCATCTTGGACTTTTAATTCGCTTAGATTTTTAGTTTAGGATAATTGGATTTCTTTTTTTGTGAAGATTTGTGGTTTAGGATAATTGGATTGTTTGAGTTCGTTCGCCCAATTAACCTTAAAAATGAAAAATAAATAAATAAATAAATTGTAAACCTCATTTTTTTTCCCCATAACTGTATTTTTATTTCCTTAACATTTTAAAAAAAAAAAATTCAATAATAAAAAAAATAAAAAACCCATCCCCAAAACACACTAATGTTAGTAGTTGATTAACTGATTACAATTACTGTAAATCTAGGACCAGCTGGCGGGGGTTGTCATTTTTAATATTTTTGATAAACTGATGAGATGACAGATGTTATTAGTTGAAAATTGAAATAATAAGGATTTTTAAAATAATAGAGGAAACAAAGTTTAAAAGTCAATGTGTTTGTATATACTTTAATTACCTCATGATTTTTGCATTGATAATTTTTATCTAAACTCCAAAAATTGTTGCTTCAACATTCCTTCTCTCATGACCTCAAGAATGGAAATATATATTAGATTTTTTTTTTTTATACTTTGATAATTCTTTTTTTAACCATAAAAATTGTTCTTCAACATTCCCTCTTTCAGTCCAAGGGAAGTCGAAACAACAATTTGGGAGTTAAAATTTAAAATAGTATTAGTACCCCTTGTTGGTCCAATTCAACAGCATCACACCCCTCTTTCTCACAAAATGAGAGGGAATGTGACAGCAATAATTTGGGGAGTTAAAAATAAAACACCCTATGTTAAGTTTTAAGTTTATTTATTTATTATAAATTAGTAAGCTAGATTTTTTTCCACATTATTCAGGAATTAAAATGGGGGATTAAAAAAAGAAGAAGAAACATGTATACAATTTTACATCTCCATTTCTTACAGAGATTGCAAGTTTGTTTTTTTTTTTTTTGGATGAATCGGTCAATAGCTTTTAACCAATTAAATAAGCTTCACAATCACACTTCTATATCAAGTATCAACTAACTAAATAAACACCCACGCTACTGATCAAGTACTAAAGGCTAAAGCTGCTTAGCCTACCTAAAAAATAAACATAGAAAAATAGTATAAAACAAATTAAAATAAGGCTGTATAAACGTGACAAGAAACTAAAAGGTATCAAGGACCTAGGTATGGAATATATTTAATCCTGGAGATATCTCTTCAATTGTATTAAAAGGCTGGAAATCATTAAAATAAGAAACCACGCCATGTAATGAGATCATGTACATGTCCCCTTATAGCTGAATGGTCAAAGTGAAAAGTATTGATTTATCACACAACTAAGTTCCTCTAATTGGTAGTTAATGACTGGGATGTCTGTTTGTGACATTATTTAATAAATAAGATTGGAGTGAGATAAGCCTGAAAGCAACTAGATGCTAATGAATTATAAACAACTTAATTATGATCTAATTTCTATCTCTAGCAGACATCTTATGCTTATTTAGGAACAATGAAGTCCCAGTCCCAAACTTCTAAACCTAGGTTTCACACTAGTTGAATGAAAGGTCAAACCTCGATACATGATGTCTTCCTGTGATAGAAACGGTCAACAATACATTAACTATTAGAAAGTAGAAACACGATGACCCTTGACTTATAAAATTATCAGATTTTATGTTTACACTCCCAAGTACTTATTCCAACAATTTTAAATGGGCCACGTGAATACTCTGATATCTCTACTCTATTTTTTTTTTTTTTTTTTTTTCTGGTCATTTTCACCCCTACTGTTTCCAATCCTAAGTTCTGCAATCAAAAACATTCTTGATAATTGATTTCTTTCCTCATTCCATGTGTGAAATTTACAGTTGCTTTGAAAGGGGAAAGTGTGAATTACAAAGTAGGGCATCTTCAGGTTTGCTTGGTTACCACCTCCCCAGAACCACATCAAGGGTTAGGAAGCCTGGTTACAACACTTTAAACCAGTTAATGAAAAGTATAAATCACACCTTTGCCTTGATATGGCCCTGTCAAAATGGTAATCCAAAGGACCTGATGAATACAGTAACAATGAGAAGCATTGAATCAAAAAAATATTTAAAAACCTTCGTATTAGGCCTACGTCCTGTCGCAAACATAACATGTGAAAAACCTTCAGCAGTTCCTTTGTTGGTCTTCAAAGACAATGAACCGTCAGATGATTTTATGATAGCTTGGGGTGACTCCTCTGTGTGGAATTCAATTCCTCTTAGAGACATTTGTTCTGCAACAAAATCTCTGATCTGTGGGAGCAAACAGCACAAGTTTGAATGTGAAAACTTTTAGCCTTGACCACATAGGAAGTGTTTTAGCATTGTTCATGGTTTCTCACCTCTTCATCAAAACCCCTTAAAACTTTCTTCTGCCGTATAAATACATGAACTTCACTTGTCAGACCATTGAATATGCCAGCAAATTCCAACGCAATGTACCCACCACCAACTATTGCTATTTTCTCAGGCTTTGAGGGCAAGTCAAGCGCAGCATCTGAATCTATTACATATTCACTTCCAGGGATTTCAGGAATGAAGGGGCGGCCACCTACTGAAATTAGTATGTGCCTTGCTGAATATAACTTCCCATCCACGTCAATTGTGTGTGGGTCCACAATCTGTGGGCATTTTATTATGATGAATGTGTTACTTACAAAAAATGCATATGACATGAAGTAGTAAGAAATGAAGAGGAAGAATAAAGAAAGAAATAAAACTAATTTAGATGTAAATGTGGATTCAAAGCATCATCTCACCTTTCCACGACCTTCAATTAAAGTGACACCAGCATTCTTCAGAACGTTCTTGTAGATACCAGTAAGACGCTGCAACTCTGCATTTTTATTAGCCATCAAGGTGCTCCAATCATGCTTGGGTTCGACATCATATTTCCATCCAAAACCATGACTCTCTTCAAATTCATGAGAATAATGTGAAGCATACACCATTAGTTTCTTTGGTACACATCCACGAAGTACGCACCTGAAGTAGAAAGTTTGATGGAAAATGACTCACAAGCTCTTTTATTATATAAGCATATCTTCTCCAAAGAAAAACACTAAGGAATTTAGGCGCAGCCCAAGCTCAAAATTGTACAAAAGAGAACCACCTCCACAGTCAAAAGAAAGACACCGAACATTAAGCTAAGGCAACACTAAATCCAAAATTGTAGAGGACATGAATTTGGCCAGCCAAGCATGTGGAGTGTGAAGGAAGTATGATTCCCCCCCCCCCCCCCCGAGGCGGGAGCGGCAGATGGGTTCTCCTAAAGGTCAGTGTTTTCCTCTCTTTTCAAAGGCATCAAAACAAAACAGACACAAAGGAACTGCTCTCCAAACACAGTGTTTTCCTCTCTCTTCAAAGGCATCAAAACGGACACAAAGACTTGGGTCAAAAGCCTAAACCACATACAGTGAAGTAGAAGAATCTTAACTGAAAACAGTAAAGACAAGGCTAGTTTCCAATGGCAAAAAGACACTGAACCTCCAATGAAATAAAACTCAAAACTAAATCATTAAAAACAATCAAAACGAAGCACCATAAAAGCAATAATCAAAATTCCCCAATCATATTTCCAATAAGTATTTACACTCAACTTGCTATTATATAATAACCAACCCAACAATAATAAACCCCTCATAAAGCAAATGAAGTTCATTCAAATCTCACAAACACAATTTAAAGAACCCAAAAAAAAAGTCCAAAACTTTTCAACGCTAAATAAAAAAATTGTAAAACCCCACATAGCAAAAAAGCTTTAAAAAAAAAAAAAAAACTTACGTGCCACCAACTCCACCGGTGGTTTCGGAAGAAATGGCGGAGAAGGGAAGCTCACAGACTGCGACTGAGGCCCCAAAATTGGCGGCGAAGCGGGAGGCGCGGACACCACCGCTGCCAGCACCGATGGTGAAGAGGTCGAAGTCGTAGTGGCTGGGTGGCTCGGCGCCGTTTTGAGAGTCGGCGCGAGCGGCAAAGGTACGGTGGCGGGTACGGTGTTTGAGGTTAAGAGAAAGAGAGAGAGGAGATAGGGTTTTGGGATTGAAGAGAAGGCAGGAAGAGAGACGAGTTGGTATTGGGATAGAGAGCTTCTTGTAAATGGTTTTGAGTTTTGGGGATGATAAGGTATTGGTCACTGTGAGAGAGCTGGCCATTACTACTACCATTACACTTTTGTATTTGTGTTTGTGTTTTTTTGATTTTCTTTCTATGAGAGAGAGAGAGAACCCAACTGAACTGGGTAGAGGGTAGAGGCTAGAGCATGGAGGTAGAAGAATAAATATACCTTTTGGCTTTTGCTTTGTGGGTAGAGATTATTCTAGGCCCGTCAATGAGGAGTGGCTCCCACCCCTTCAGTTCTTGACGGTGGAGATTTGAGCCAACTAAGGTTAGGTGTGAATCTGTCGGTTGGATGAATTTTTCCGACCCAACCTGGCAGGGTTCAGAATTTCCCAATCCAATCCATATGTTCTAATTCATATGGATCAGGTTAGGTTGGATTGGCTTGTTTGTGCGTGCTGGTTTTGTGCCTTACAAAAATCGGGGAAAATAGGTAATTGGCCTAATTTACAAATTATGCAATAAAATATTTATAATTTACAAATTATTTAATAAAATGTCTCTGTTTTTTAAACTTAATTTTAATAAAATCAAATTACGGATATTTTGTCATTTAAATTTTTTTGAAAATTTAAGTGGAATTCGATATTGCTAATGTCAAGTTACACTTTAAAAAAATATACACAGAGCTCAATTTTGAAAATATTACCCATTTTTCCTCTATCAAAATCTTCAATAAAAATATTACAATTTGCATAATATTCTAAATTTACAAATTCATCAAGCTAACTCTCAAAATACCAAAGTCAATCAAGAGTAATAAAATAACTTATTTATATAGTAGCTCAGGTAATATTAGAGACTGATATCATTTCGATGTGTTTCGATACTTTCGAACAAGAAAGGTTTGATAGGTTAAAAAATATCAATCCGAACCTAACTCAACCTAAAACTCAAAATAAAATTCCAACCCAACCCGTTAACCACAAATATCAACTTGACAGCGGGTTGGGTAAAAGTTAGGTTAGTTTAAGAAACTTGGAGATTAAAAAAAAAAAAAAATTGAACTAAATTTTTACTCCTTAAAATATTTGATTTTTTTTTTTTTTGTTTGATGGGAAAATATTTGATTCTTAAACAACAATTTATTTGCTTTCAATACAATGAGATGTAAAGCAACTAAAATATTTGATCCTTTTCTTTGTTATTTCTTTCAAAGGAACCAAGCTTATCTAGATCGGGTGGACCTGCGTTTGGTTCTACAAATTGCCCGATTCAACCTTGGTTTGTATTGTTATTGCCATACTGGATATCATTTGAATTAGCCTATTCACACTTCAAATCCCTGTTTGCAAAGAAATTAAATCTAAATGGGAGTGAGTTATTGTAATTCGACGAATATAGTATTCACATATGGTAGAATCTATTGTGCCTCCTAAATAGGCAGTAGTTAAGTAATAAGAACTCCACATTATTTATATTATTGTGATTTTGTTATAATTAGATTCNAATAATGCCTGTAAACTAGTCTGTAACCATTCTTGTTGTTAGACCTCCGATTCAATCCAACATTAGAACATAATTTTGAAGAATATATTTTTCATTAGCTTACAAGGAACTAGATCCTCTCCATTTAATGGAGGGTTCATTTCGCAGTTATATTGACAGAATCTGTTGTCAAGTGAGTAATGTGATCGTTCATTGCTTTCCTTGGAGCAATCATCTTGATTAGTTTTATAGCACCGCATAGAATTTGCAATTCATATGTATGGTCAAATGGCCTCCCTTCCTTCATTTTTTTCGTGTGTCTTGAAAATAAAATAATGATTTATCTAGAAGGAATATAAAGTTGTTATTTATTGTTCATATAATTGTTATCAATTAAAAAAAAAAAAAAAAAAACCATATGAAAGTAACTAAGAGTGAGGTCATGATTTAGAGTCAGTCTATAGGTGCTAAATTTGGTTGGTAGTGGTACAGATGTGATAACACTTAAGATTGAGCTAAAAAAAAGCTCTTTGGAGTTCTAGGTTGCACAGTTTGATATTAACTTTGAACTTCTGGTTAGCGACCCCCCAACACCACCGCCCCCCCCCCCCCCCCCCCCCTCTCTTTCCATGTATTGCTAAATCTTATTCATTTCTCCTAGTGTTGAACATGGAGAAGTGAAGCAACAATCTAAGATAAGTAGCAAGAAGTCATTGGATTTTTGTTGTTTGATTATGTGATGCAGATACCATGGGAAAGGCCACAGATTTGTGCTAGCAAGTGGAAGAGATCCTGCACTGGTGAACAAGGCCGCTGATTTTTTGAAAGATCATTATTTGGTTCCACCCTACTGGAGGCAAGATGAGAACAAGGGTATGGTGAGGAACAAGGATGGTCGTTGGGTGCAGCTTGAACGGCCAAAACTCGATGATCATCCTCCAGATATGCATCACCATCTCAAGCAATTAGGCCTGGCTCATTAATGAAAAATGCTCTTTTGCTTTCTTGTTTGTAATTTATATGGGGTTACTGCTTAGAGGAAAAGTTCATTATATAAGGTCAAATAATGACACTAAGGCTAGTACAGAAGTTATTGTGTTAATAGTCTTAGGGTCCTCTAAAAAGCTGTACAAATTCAAGACATTGTACTTCTTATCTTTATTCTTCACACTTTGCAAGGTATCAACCAAAACTTAATTTATATAAGATCACTTTTGTTATGACGTAAGTTTACTTTTGTTATGACATGTTTGATAATCATTGTTAACACTAAAAATTGCCTCTTAAAGAATTTTTCTATAGATATAATATGATTTAAACATATGATGTGCTCTTCATGATAATTACTCTTATTATTAACTCAAGATACTAATTAATTTTTGGTGTAAGCAAGATTCGAATCTAACCTCCTAAAGAATAGTAATTGTAAAATGAGAGCCAAGACTAGGGCAACAAATGGGATTGAAGTTAATATAATGTATGTAACTGTTGAAAAGGCTTCTCTAACGATAATAGAAAGGTAAATCTTTTAGAAATTTAAGGGCCTCTATAATTTGGGTATTAAAAAATTCCTATGAAAAAGTATATAACAATTTTATTTGCGAATGATTATAGAGCAAATTTTGCTTACAAGAAATATAGAATTTGAAAGAAACCTGGTGAAGTGGTGAGTTTGCTCAGAGTTTCAGGAGCAGATATTGTATCTGGATGATCACCACAAATTGAAGTTGTAATAAAAACAGCCTTCCTAATTATGTCCCTCTTTTAGCATTAGTTTCTACTTTCTAGCAGTGTGGCTCTGCATAGAGCCAGTTGGTGCCAAAGGCAAGGATTCAACTGGGAATTAGTCAGTAACAAAGCGATTTCTCAACTTGAGTAACAAGGTCCCCCTCTCCCAAAGCATTTGTACATTATAGCAGAAGTGGTAGAGCAACACTGCACCTAGAGAAATAGAATGTAGCAAGAGGCAAAAACCGAAACCCACTTGTTTGTTTGACAAGATATACTGATATAGCAACTCTGACACCTTTACCTCAACAACAATTACAGAGTACAGGGTAAAATCTTATCCAAATCCGAATAGCAACAACAGACGCTGCCCAGATAGTTTCAGCCCAGTGATTACTTTCAAATTAGCTAATACTATTATTAACGACATATATTATTATTTGGCTGTGTAATGACATCTCTTTTCACTTCATCCTAGTTCTCCCCACAGGTTCTTTATATAGAACATCTTTAACGAATGTGTATAATCATAACTTTCAAAATTAAAACATCTTCAACCAACATGTTTTCTGTTACAAGTGTTCAAAAAGGTGGGCCTGAAACCAAAAAGAGAAAATAAAAGGAAGAAACATGTATTTCCTAAACGTAAAGGAAGGGTATGTTATGACTCCTGTAAGGCAAAATTACAGAACCATTACTATCGAAGACCTTTGTCTTCTGCTTAAGTATGTCGACAGTCCGGTGTGAAAATTAGAACTATTGATGCTATCTTGAGAAGCCCAATCACTTGTCCAAGTCGGCTTCTAAAATTTTCCAACTATCCCTTTACTATTCCACATTAGGATGTTCACTTGCAGTAGCCCAGATGACAACCTGCCCAGTTATTTCGATGTGTTTCGATACTTTCGAACAAGAAAGGTTTGATAGGTTAAAAAATATCAATCCGAACCTAACTCAACCTAAAACTCAAAATAAAATTCCAACCCAACCCGTTAACCACAAATATCAACTTGACAGCGGGTTGGGTAAAAGTTAGGTTAGTTTAAGAAACTTGGAGATTAAAAAAAAAAAAAAATTGAACTAAATTTTTACTCCTTAAAATATTTGATTTTTTTTTTTTTTGTTTGATGGGAAAATATTTGATTCTTAAACAACAATTTATTTGCTTTCAATACAATGAGATGTAAAGCAACTAAAATATTTGATCCTTTTCTTTGTTATTTCTTTCAAAGGAACCAAGCTTATCTAGATCGGGTGGACCTGCGTTTGGTTCTACAAATTGCCCGATTCAACCTTGGTTTGTATTGTTATTGCCATACTGGATATCATTTGAATTAGCCTATTCACACTTCAAATCCCTGTTTGCAAAGAAATTAAATCTAAATGGGAGTGAGTTATTGTAATTCGACGAATATAGTATTCACATATGGTAGAATCTATTGTGCCTCCTAAATAGGCAGTAGTTAAGTAATAAGAACTCCACATTATTTATATTATTGTGATTTTGTTATAATTAGATTCTTTTTAGGAAACCCAAGTAAAAAATGTGATCAATGAAAGTGAAAATTGGAATGGTGGGGGAAATAAAATATGACTTTTAATTTTTGATTTTTTATGATTATATGACATTTGAATTTAGGCAACAAAGATTTGAAGACTTAGGCTGTGTTTGTTTTGGGTTCAAATCACTTTCAGAAATGCTTTTCCATAAATGCGGGTGTTTGGTTGCGCAAGGAAAATAAATTTTCTAAAAAATATTTTTCAGTTGACCATGTGTTTTAATGGCTTTGACCCAGAAATTGGTTTCAATTAAATTTTCACTTCAAACCATTTTTGGACTCACGCGCAAAGAGAGAGAGAGAGAGAGCCCAGATCACACCTTCGACTTTGCCGACAAACCCAGAGCCTAGATCACACCACGAACCTAGAGCCCAGATCACGCCTTCGACTTCGCAGATCTATGAACCGATCTACGAACCCACGAACTGATCTTCGACCTAGAGCCTTCGACCCACGAGCCTTCAACTTCGTTGGCGACCTAGAGCCTTCGTGCCACGAACCGATCTCTCTCTCTCTCTCTCTCTCTGTGATTTTGATTTTTTGTGTGATTTTGATTGACCCACGAACCGATCTACGTTTCTATGTGATTTTGATTTTTCACTTTCTCTCTTTGATCTCTGATTTTTTTTTTGTTGTTGTCGTGGTGTAGGTGGTGGTGTTTTGGTGGTTTTCCTGTTGTGTGGTGGTGGGTTTTGCATGGGTGGTGGTAGAAAATAGCATTTTTTGAATGTTACCAAACACATGAAAATATTTTCTAAAACAATTTTCATAATGCAACCAAACACGTGAAAATATTTTACTTTCCCGAAAATAGCATTTCCGAAAAATATTTTACATTGAACCAAACACAGCCTTATATAGGTCATGACTCAATGTTATGTGTGTGGATTCAATTAATTTAATTAGTAAAGTTTTTTGTTGCTGAATTGGAGTTCTAGGATTAAATTATGTCTATGTTAAAAAAGAATCCCATAAATCATTAATGATGGAGCTTTATTGAAAAGAAGAAGAAGAAGTAATAAATAATTAAGAAACAAGTACAATACATTAACACATAAACGTAGTTTAATTTAGTACAATGGAGGAGGAAGGGCCAAACTCTTGGCTTTGTCTACATTCCCTTCAGCATGAGATTTGGGTTTAGAGGGACATTCCAGACTCCTCATCCTCTTCGAGAGAAGATGTGTAAATAATATAGAAAGCCCAAATGAGACCAAACACACCAAGCAGGATCCAACCAAGAAGGTTGTTGCTCAAACCAAAGGGAAGACCTGTCCCTTCAGTGCTCATTCTCTCATCCACTAGGGCCATGGCTGGGCTTGACATGGTTGCAGCGCAGATCGCTGCAATCAATGATGCTCCCATGCCCATCTTTGATTCACTTTCCTGCATTGATTTTGAAGACTTTCCCTCCATCGAACATCTCACTTTTCCCATCTTTCTCATTGCTGGCAACCCTGGAACCATATTTTGGAAATTATAGAAAGAAAAAAAAAAAACAATCACAAATATCATTTCAAAAAATGGTGTGAAGTCATGCTTCATTTACTTTAGCTTGAGCTGAAGTATCAATTATGATAAACAAACCACGTTGCATTGACCATAAAAAGAACATTCTTCTTCAAAGTCGAACATTTTTGAAAGAGTAAATTATTTCATAATCTTATGGATATGGACAACTAAAGCATTGCAAATCTAGATTGAAAAATTAAGTAGTATTTTTATAAGCAGGCAAGAAAATCATAGTAGATGCAAACTTTCCAGGCCCAGAATGATATGATGAAGAAGTCCACTAGAAGTGAAACAATAATAGTATGTCTTACCAAGAACAGGTGAGGATGAAACCGTAACCAATGGCTTGTATAGGAGACCCGCGCGGGTGACAGATGAGTTTAGAGTGCCAGCAGGGATGGTTGCCATTTCTCTTCAAAATTTGATTGCAAAAATGAAATCTAATTTTATTTCTGTGACGGTGGTAGAGCTTATTTCATATGTAAATGGTAAGAATTTACAAATTATATTTTATCGGTACAAAGTTTGTATCACACAGCTTGGATAGAATAGATTCGTAGCCCCTCATTAGATATCCCCTATCTGCAGAAACCCAACCAACTTTCTCCACGTGTCTCATAATCCGTTCACAACCAATATTGCTCTCAGAAGTGAGAAGCCCAAGGCTTGTTAACTAAAAATCTTGGGGACATTAAACTTCTTATATGAGCCGAAACTGTTAGTTTCGCTATACATTGATTATAAATAAGGATACAGTTTAGTTACAAAATTGGTTGTAGCCTAAGGTTACAAATTCACTTAATAAAATAAATATTACTGCATATTTTGAAAATCTAACCGTTGAATTACATGGTCTTTACGTTCTTAATGCACATGTCAATTTTTGTGTCAATCGGATATCATTTACTATATAATCTATAATCTTATATTTTATGTATAATTTTAAATTACAAAAACTTGTAATTTAAAAATTTATTGATGACATAACTATTAATCTTTAATTTTCTTAAAATTTTGCAAACACAGAGGATATAAGAAGAAGATGCAATCCAATAGTGGATTTGTCAAAATTCACCTTCAATAAAGAGATATTGAGTAAGTTTGTAGCCTAAGGCTACAATCGATTTTGTAGCTAAACTTTGTCCTATAAATAAATGCTCACGAAGCTCGCACGATGGTCCACTTTTGGTCAGTCATTTCCAAGTTTTACCCGAAAAAGCTGGAACTCTGATCATGAATAGAAAGGGCTTAACTTGAACAAACTACCATTTTGGACGGAATATTCAGTTAAAAGGCTATATCATCATCACATATATTAGGCTTCATCTGATATGGGACAATACACACGCACACAAGCTGATAGTTGGACAAACGATTAGGCTCGTAAAGACTGTTAGTTCAATCAATAAGTAAACTAATTGGTGACGTAAAAAAAAAAAAAAAAAAAAAGTACCAAAGCATAACTTGTGAAGAAGAAGAAAAGAAGGTAGCAAAGTAAGTGTCTATTGGAATTTGGAAGTGTAAGGTGTTTGAAATCAAGTGAAGTATCTCAATTGAGTTATGTACATGCAAGAACTAACCACCATTACAACATCCCCCAGGGACTCTTATTTCACTTCAGAATATTGCTATAAATTGACTCAAAAAAACTCCTAGAAGCTTGCGGCCAGCAAATTTTGGCAAAAAATGAGTTGGACTTTACATGAAGAATCGCTAAAGAGAAAGAATCAAGTGAACAAATGCAGATCCAAGAACAAGAAGCAATTGGGTGGCATCTGCATCTGTCAGTTTATACCACTGAGTCAAGCATTATTTCGCCTACTCTTGGATATTGCACTGTTGCAAGTAAGGGTGGTCATACTTGACATATTTGGTCCAATAGTCCTTGTACCTCCGAATTGCAATATCCAACCATGGCTTCGTAACTCCATCGTAGTGTATCACTGCTGCCTGTTCAATGTCGGCTCGTCTAACAGCTGAGTCATAACCAAGCCCTAGGACATGCCATCGCCTGTCCAAAGCCATTGTCTGGTTATAGAAGGTAATCCAACCTAAGGGCAGACTCCCAGCCTGCCACAATGACCTTTCATTACCCTGCAAATAACCACCCAGCAAAACAAGCATGAAAATATATTGCATAATAAACTTCATATATACATTAACGGAGAGATATGTGCATTTGTGATTGTATTATGCATAGGTAATCTATATAATAGTGACCATCTGGTAAGCGATTAATTGCAAAAAAATCTTTGCTTATATTAACAGAAAACAAAGCACAATCTGCCTGACTTTTCTTTGGAGGTTGACAGAGAACGAGGGAGAGAATTAGAAATAAGAATTTAAAGATATAGAGACCTAAAAGTACAAATCTCCAAAACAAGAAGAAACACCAGTATCTTAACCAGCAAACACGGGAAATAAATACATAGGAGACAAACAATCATATCTTTAAAGAAGGCAGCACTGGTAGGTGTGCTTCTTCTGGACAGCAGAGAGATCTTAAAATCCCCTTAGATATAAGCATGCAAATGCAAGGACAAATGTAAAAACTTACCAATTGCAAGTACTTATGGTAGACAGAATTTAAATTTTTTGTCTCCACTCTTGTAGATCAATTTATTCTTTTAGCAATACCAACAAGTTATTGATCGGTAACCCAAAACCACCAAAGATGTTAAGTTGAGGCATTACCATGGCAGCAGAGATGGTGGAGTTCACAACAACTGCACAAGCCAGAACATTGTCAGAGAAGACAGCATAATGATACAGCTCTGCATCTTGCAACTTTTGTTGGTTAGGGAGCTGTCTCTCCTCAGGCTGCAGGGCGAAGTATTCAGCAGTCAGCCGCATAGAAAGGCAGTGAAGGCCCTTGGGAGTGGTCCTTCCGGCAAGGCGAACAAGATATGTTGCTTGATTTTTCTGTGCCCGTACAAGCTCTTCAGTATTTTGTGTCATAGCTCGAAGCTTACTGACCATAGCAGAACAGTCTGGGTAGACAAGGCTAGCTTTAGACAATGTAGCCTCCATCTTTTCCAGTTTCTGCACAGAACTGCAAATTTCACTGTTTTTTAGATTAAAAAAAAAAAAAAAAAAAGACATTTAAACCATTCCTTGTGAAATTAGAGCTCATCACGGTTTCCTTTCTTAGAACTCCACATATACAAGCAATCATTACATTCTTATTTACTGATCATAATTTCAAATACCCTCTTGATTTCCATCTCTAAAATCAAACATGTTTGCAAACTAAAAGCAACAGATAAAATCAGGAATTTTTATACCTTTCGGACAAACGTGAATCCTTGGTGGCTTGACTAAGTGCTCGTCCCACCTCTCTGATCCGCTGTTTCAAATCTTTCACTAAACGGGACTTGCTGTCTGGTGGTGCAAAGTTCAAGTATACTTTGGCTCTAATCATTAGATCTTTCATCTTTGTAATATTCACGTCTGTCACTTTATATGATTGGGAGCGTAAACTATGATCAGGCCAGACTCTTGTTTGATTAGAATGTCCACCTTTCACCTCTTTAATCTTCTTATCAATCATTCTCCTATACTGAGAGTGTGCATTATGATCGCGTTCAACTGTTGTTTGATGAGATTGCTCCTGCAACCAAACCTAAATTAAAAACAGAGGTACAAGGTTCTGCTAATAATTTATTCAAGTCAATGAGAAGAACAGATCGCCCCTGCTTAAATATACCAAAACTACATACACATATCTAAAATATCAGAATAAGAAGAAAAAAAAGGGGGGGGGGGGTGTTGGGGAATGACCTTTGAACTAGAGCTTAGTGGTAAGATCTTGAGATTTTTTAGAAGGGTTTATTTTCATTATATTTATCTCATTGGCTGAGGATAATAAAATTGAATAATCACATCAACACCAATAATTGATAACAAGCATTAAATATATTGGCCCCAACATTAAAAATCCTGACATATCATCTTCATCCTCAATAAATCTTGAATTTCCAGCCAAGAAGATCCGACCAACCCACACAACGTTCACATTGAACGTGAAATTTACAAAGAATACTCCCTGATTTCAGAAATATAAATCTTGTTGAAAGTTCTTGAAGTACTCCTTGGATGTCTACCAGGTATTTTGATATACACCATTGGCTAATAGACTAACATGTTAGAGAAATTTGATCTGAGATATATAGAAAACCAGCACCCGCAAGGCTAACTCTTTTTTTTTTTTTTTTTTGGGGGGGGGGGGGGGGGGGGGGTTCTTTCCTTTCAATTTTAACTTTTAAGTAACATTGCCCAATCTAGGTTAAACGTGGCATCATACAGAGTAGAACAAAAGGTTGACCTTGTTTAACAGATAAAGCTCTACCTACTGTAAGGATGAATAACTCAAGCAAATTACACTACATACATTATATATGCGACATAGATTTGCATGCCAATTATATTTTGAAGCTTTTATATTTATACAGTTATGACAAGCATTGTCATTCTAAAGGTTGAGATTTCCATAAATTGCAGAATTTTATCCTGAGGGATCTTCCATGTGGAAGGATATAGGTGTCAATGCAATTTTCTGTACTATAGTCACAATTACAACCTGCCCTGAAATGAGCATATACTTGCATGAATACATACCTTCTCCCCAGCCATTGATGGTATTTCTCTTTGGTGAAACTGCTGAGCTTCTTCTCTTTCATGATTAGTTTCTGAAATATATGGAAACTACAATCAGGACCACAGTCAACAAAGAGAAAGCAAAATAGATAGAAATGGAATAGATGCGCCTAACAATGCCAATACCAACCATTTCTCTCCAAAAGATCAGTGATGTCTCCGTCATTTTCAGATTCCTGAGTCTCACTATCCTCATTAGCACTATAATTAACTACCCTATCTTCATAAATAACTTGTTTTGGCCCTTTCAATTCTTCGCGAGCTTCCTAAAATCGCAACAAAGACAGAAATCTGGATACATAAATAATTATTTAAAAAAAAATCAAAATCAAAATAGAATGTTAACACTTTACATAAAACTCTATCGAGCAATAAATATTATAAAAAATATAAATTANTGAGAGTAATAACTATTAAGGCTATCTCTAAAGCAAGCATCCTCTGTTTCTCTGTTTGGTAAAGCAATTAAGACTAAGTAACCATTCTTTGAAAAATATATTTGTATTGCTTGAACTCTGATTTACAAGAAGAATAACACTGCACTATTACATATTCCAAAATTTAAAGCTTAACAATTTCATTCTTGATCCCCTTTTTGTGATAATAGTGTTTATTCAATGGTCCTGTGGAAGAAAACTTTGAAGGTTAAATTTATGAACAAAACAAAAATGTGCTCAAACATTTCAATATGAAAATGTTCATTGCTAAATTCTCTATCCTAGGCCGAAGCCCTATTGTAGTTTCTCTATATTCACTCATTATAACCTCAAAATGCACAGTAAGAGCAATTAGTTGAGGTAATAGCTTAGAATGGGGTTTAGGAGAATATGAGCCCATATAAAATAATCAAAGAAGTAAACGCAGTGGAATCCCAAAACGCTGAGATCCTAATCAAAGAAGTAATTGCAGTATGCACCATACTAAGTAATGAAGCCAGCCTTATCCTAACTGTCCGGCATCAGACAAAGATTTGAAATACTGTACACCATAAGCCACATTTTATACTACATCATAAGCCAGCACATCCTTCTTCTTTATCTCATCCATTGTCCTAGCATCCGCTAATATGTTTTCACTCCCTACCTTGACCAAAAAGCATTTCCATGTGTGCTTTATTATTTACTTAAATCAGTAAAATAAAAATCCGTCTCTCTAAAAACTGTGGGCAGGGGGGCGAGAGCCATACGCATTGGGCATGACCATTTTTGATAAATCAATTGTTATACCAAGTGTGGAGGGGGATTTGAACCTTGGTTCTTCTCATAAAGAAGACCAAGTAGTGCTGCTAAGCTACAAGGGAACCTATTTAAAAAAGAGCCCTTTAAACTCGCCTTTAGCTAGTAAAACTTATAGCAACTGAACCCACCAACCAGAACTAGTTGCTAGGTAATCCAAGGGCATTTACCACCCCTCACCCACCCCCCCCCCCCCCCCCCCCCAACCCGGGCTAAGCATGCCCAGGAGCCTCTCTTTTTTCTTTTCTTTCCTTTCAATTTTAACTTTTAAGTAACATTGCCCAATCTAGGTTAAACGTGGCATCATACAGAGTAGAACAAAAGGTTGACCTTGTTTAACAGATAAAGCTCTACCTACTGTAAGGATGAATAACTCAAGCAAATTACAATAAATATTATAAAAAATATAAATTAATTAAAAAAAAAAAAAAAAAAACCTGCTTGATCGCATTAAGTCTCAAAGCAGCATCAGTCCTATATTTCTGCAGCAAACAAGGAAATTATATCTTCAATCTCCATAATAAAATATAACAAACACACTCCATTCAGTTGCTAAGAAAGTCTAATTACAGTTAGATAAATAAAATCAAAATTACAAAACTTAGATTATTTCACAATCTTTATAATTTCAGTCTCCAAGAAAGTAAAACCTCCACTTAACTGATCCTAAGCAGGATTTCATTTCTCCTAAACGCCAAAAAAAAAAAAAAAAAAATCACAACCATCAAGGCTTTCAATATTCTCTTCCGTTTTTGTTTTCGTTTTCTCAGTAACCAAACAGAGCATAGCTAACATAAAAATTATTTAAAAATAAATAAAATAAGAAGCTATAAACATACAATAGCAGATAAATCCTCAACAAATTCTTTCCGTCCTGCAAAAACAAATTCACAAATACACGATCAAACATTAGGAACAATTCGACCTCAATATACAAACTATCGAATCACGTATATACGTATACATATAGATTATATGAATGAAAAGAAGAAGAAAATATACCGATGGGAGATAGGTGCTTGAGCTTGATGGTGACGAAAATGATTGGAATTAAGACGGAAACACAGAGCAGAAGAAGGAGGAGACTCCTCACGCATCGACGAAAGTGTTTCATCGATGAGAGGCGTAGACGAAGAAACTCTCTCTAAGTCTTCTAGGGTTTCCAATCCTTCTCGGAATGCACATTTCACGCACGCTTTCAGATCACACTCGATTCAATGCTTCATTCACAAGCAACACATAACCAAAGATCAATACCAACACAAAAAATAAAGCAAGCGTTTCAGATATTATTCCTTTTTTTTTTTTTTTTTTTTTAAGCTTTAAGTTTTAGAGAGAGAAAGATAGGGAGCTTCAGCCATGTTCGGGACTCTGGGGGGGAAGGTAGTTTCTGTTTCTGTTTCTGTTTCTTTTTCTTTTATTTATTTATTTATTTATATATATATATATTATTGTTTAATGAAATTTATTTTATTGGGTGTGCGATATTATTTTAGATATGGATGACGAGGCAATGATGGAGTTGGATGAGGGGCATGGATGGTGTATGATGATCGAGTATTGCACCGTGTTTCTATGTTTGAATGGTCGCGATGACGATGATGTTGATGTTAATGATGTGATTGGTCACAGACTCGCATGGCAGGCATCGGTCGTTGATCTTGATCATGTTAATGATGATGATGATGCGTTTGATGTGATGGTGTTTTGGCAGCCAGCAATGTTCATTTTGTTCTCTCTCTCTTTTGTTTTGTTTTCATTTCATTTTACCATTCAGATTTCAGGTTCTTATTATTTAACAGAAAAGGTTAAAAAAGGTTTCTACTGAATTGAATAGATAAATGGGTTAAAGTAGGAAACAGCCTCAGCCCTGAGTGAAAAGTTACATATCATATCGGATCTGAAGAATGCGAGGAAGGTACAAGATTGTATATACTAATAAGTCTAAGATTAAACAAATAATTGATCTCAAGTACCAGCAAATTTTATTAATCTAAAGGAGATTACAATAAGTTAATTTTTGTACTAAAACATGTGACGGGAAGTTTGTACATATATGAATGATCATTTTCCGTTGATGTATGTGTAATGTCTTGGTGCTAAATGTTAATAGAGTGAATCACAATTATTAACACAAAGCATATATTAATATTTCGGTGAAATGATAAACAGATTCCTTTTTTTTTTTTTTTAAGTTTTTATTTTTTATATATAATGCTTGTTTTACTATGTTTTTATTTCCATAAACGTGGTACAATTATTGATCAATTCAAATTTTCAAAAATTTGCGTTTTCATTGGGATCCTTAGCTAGGAAGTATGAACCACCTTGCTTTTCTGTGAACATGGATGCTGGAGTAATAAAAGAGTTTGGTATTGTATTGGTACTATAAATCACACTTAAAGCTGCCGAAAGTCTTGCCTAAACTTATGACACATTGACACAAAGTCAACAGCTTTAAACTAAACTCTTTTTTTTCGTTTTGCCGTATGTGGCGGTTTTGGTTATCCAACTCATAAGATACCTAACTAGTAAGAAATTCATAATTAAGGTCTTTTTTTTATACAATTTATTTTGTTGAAAATTAAAAACTGAATATACTATAGTAAAATAATTTATAAATGTGTGAATAGTATCGTAGGAGATATTTTAATATTTTTCTGATGAACGGTGCATGAACAGTGCATTGTCTCCAAAAAACTGTTGAGCATGAATCAAAAAAAGAAAAAAAAACGCAAACATGAAACACAACTCAAAACGTGAATTCAAACAAATACTTAAAATGAGTAAATGTTAAGCTCTCAAAATCCACAAGTCAAATCTATACATCGGTTATATATTCTTCTTTCTTGCCTTTAATAATTAAATGCCTTCTTTCTTGGGAGAGGATAGGCCAATGGGGGGATATAAAGAAAAGAAAAAACAAATAGGAGTACAATTTGGATTTTTTTTTTTTTTTGAAGGGACAGTTTGGATTAAATAGAGCGTGAGCAATTTTTGAGATTGAATAAGCCTATCTGGGGTTTAAAAATCAAATACAGTATGAAACAACCTACCACGGGTTTTTTTTTTTTAATCTTAATTTAATTGGAATTTAAAGCTTAAAGATTAGACTTTGGGTTATCTACTATCTTATCAATCAAACTTAGTAGAATCTTTTTATAAAATTAAAAAAAAAAAAAAATTAGTAGAATCTATCATTACTCATTTTTCATACATGATATTGAATTGAATATTTGGATTCGAACTAATTTAAAATTTTAATTTACATTATTATGATTTACTTTTTTTTCCCCAACTTATAACTCAATTAGTTAATACTTTATTATATTACTATAGATTCAAATCTTACTCTCTCCATTATTGAATTATTAATATAAAAAATAGCTGGATTCTATGAACCTGAAATTTTAAACATTTTAATGGATGAGACGGACATGATTGTGGTTGAAGTTAGATATTTTTTTGCAAAGATACTTACAAGAACAGTAAACTGTAGCTCGATAATATGTGTCTTCAAAGTAAAAATAAAATGAAGATATTCTAGGAGTCGGGAGAGCCTTCATAGTAGTTCCTACACAGGAGAGAGAGAGAGAGAGTAAAACATTTTATTATGGGGACGTGGTAGCACTTTAGGAGGTTCTAGGTCCTAAGATTAGACTTTTCTTTGTTTGGCTCGTTAAATATTGGATGTCTAAGCCTATAATTATAATGGCTTGTGGACCGTAGTAGACTAGTCGGGTGATGGTGAAGTGAGAAGCACCGTGAAAGTGACAATTGATGATAGCGAATTACCGATAATTACTACCATCTTAACAATTATCACATATATATTATCATTGTTGATTGTTGATGGCTTTTAGCTGTGTTGTGCGGTATGGTACAAGTGTACAACAACTTTGTGGACCCAGAAAACCTTTTTTCTTTTTTTTAAGGACATATTTCGAATTTCCTTTTTTTCTAAATAATAGTACATTTTTAAGAAAGGAATATTAATTTTGCGTAATTTGTATAGAGTGGCTATCAAAATAGGAAAGGAAAATTAATATATGGGCCAATAGAAAAGGAAGGAATGTCTTATATCTTGCACTCTTGCTACTGCTTTGGTACACTAACTATACCTACTGCTTAGAAAATGGAGGTTGTTTTCTCCATTTTGGACAACCAAAGAGAGGCGGTCATGTTAGCCATTCGCAGTTTAAAAGGAAAAAAATTTCCGGGAGCTTGGTTATCCATCCAGCATGGAATCTCTTATTCATTGGAGGTGGAGTAATTCTTAGATACTTTTTCGAAGTACAGAAAATAATACTTCATTCTCTCACATTTATAATAGAGTCTACTCATTAAATTTATGGTAAAGTAGCATCATTTCTTTGAATACTTAAGAATTTTTCAGTATTTTCTTTTTCTTTTACTTAAAAAAAAAGGATTATAAGGTGAAAAGGTACTATTTAATTTATATAGTAGAGCAATATAGAAATAAATGAGAACACTTCTGGTAGTGGTGGGAACGAGACTAAAATTGCGCAATATCAACACCCACTAATGATAATAAAAAAGGAATTTTAAAAAAGGTGGAATTATATTCTCAATCAGCGTTTGAAAGATGGAAATGGAATAGAAGCCAAAAACGTAAACAACTTTAATTGTTCAAGAATTTAACCCTTTTATTATTTATTATTGGCTGCATCTCATCATCATAGTACCAAATAATTGAAGGCCCCATTGGTGGTGGGCTCTTTTTTCTTTTTTTATTTGTTTTTTATTTATGAAAGGTGGGCTCTTTTTATTGACACATTTTATCAAATCTTTTGTGCTTTAACTTAAGGAAAAATGGTGTGGTTAAAGCAATAAACTGGTTTTATACTTTTACTACTTCCTCTCTCTCTCTGATATAGTCAGCATATATCTCTAATGCAAAGCCCCTCTATACATAGATTGAAATTTGAAATTATGATAATGTGGATAAATTCATTATAACTAAAATCACTAAACTGAAAAAATAAAATCTAATAATATTAAAAAAGATAAAAAGAGCACGCGTTTAGCGCATTTATCATCCACAAAATTAGGTGCAAATTAGAGAAGGAAAAGGAAAGGGAATCTCCTAAAAATTGGAATCGAAATATAGAATAACGCATGCTAATTGCCATTGCTCTCTTGAACTTGCCTGTACGGTTGTACCTACCTTCTGTCACTTGGCCTCTCTTTCTCTATGTCTCACGCGCCTATACACTGTGGAGGATCAGGATAACCATCCAATTTCCGAATAATACTTTTATCTACCAACACAAAAATTGCAGGGCCTATTTGTTAATATTGTTTGAAAAATCGTTTTTTTTTTTTGTTTAAATAATATAGTACGTATTTTTACAATATTTTTTTTATTTATATAAATTTCTAAAACACTTAAACAACTTTACTATAACAATATTATCAAACGGGTAAGTGTGTATTTGACTCTAGCTTAAAAAACCAGTTTATTTTTACTACTATTCATGGCATACTGAACTTTTTGGTACTGTGGGAGTAAAAGTCCAAAATTGTGTATTGGGCCTAAGGTCCTATTTGAAGACTAAGGTATGTGCGAAGAGGAGAAAATGATTAAGAAGGATTCCAAGTGAGAGAGATATACCTGAAAATAATCAAGGGATATAGTCCGAAAAGAACATCAGGAGTCCTAACTAAATTAGTTGTGTGATGTTACAGAAATCATAATTTACCTTTTAAACAAGTTTTTTCAAAAAAAAACTGGGAAACTTATAATTATGTGCTAACTAACATTGCTTGTGTAAAGTAAAAGCCACCACATATGATATATCTCATTGCTCAGTTGGCGGCCAATACAGCATATCTTCGAGTGAGAAATTATTAGGTGATTGATTGCCATCAGTTAAATCGGCGGATGCATGTCTCCTATTAAAACATTGCTACATTCATAAAATATTGGTAATAAGAAGTTTTAGCATTAGTTGTGTGAATTTTGATTACAATGTTTTGATACTTTTGAAAGACACCCCAAACATTTTTCGCTTTTAAAACCAAGAATACCCTTCTTCCTACAAAATAAAAACAACAAAGTTATTATTTTAAACTTATATTTTGATCCCTAAACAATATGTCAAAATTCAATTTCATCCTTAAACTATCAATTTTTTCAATTTATTCCCTAATATTTTGAAAGTGACTTAATGTTACTGTAGGGTAACACAATCTATTTGTCTGCTTTGGGAGGTAGGCCACAGGCAAGCTTAAAGTGCAACATCCTGAGCTTCTATCCCCCTCACAGCTTTGTCCTTTCAAGTGACGTGGACATGCTTTGTGCAAGAGTCCCACATAGAAGAAAGAAGCGCCCCCCCCCCCCTCCCCCATGCCTTATAAGCATGAGCTGAAGGCATGAGGGTACTCATGCTTATAAGGCATAGGGGGGTGCTTCTTTCTTCAATGTAGGACTCTTGCACAAAGCATGCCCACGTCGCTTGAAAGGACAAGGCCATAAGGGGGATAGAAGCTCAGGATGTTGCACTCTAAGCATGCCTGTGGCCTGCCTCCCAAAACGGACAAATAGATTGTGTTACCCCACAGTTATTATTATACTTTTATTTCATGTCAAGTTTCTTCCAATTATTCTGTCGTTCTTGTCAAGTATATTTACATGCAAATTTATAAATCTAAACTTAGAAATTATTTTTTTAAAAAAGACTCAATTACACAAGTGTATATGCATGGGTTACAAGCTAATATTAGTGATGATTAAAGTTAATTATAGGTCAAATCACTTGATTTATAAAGCAATTTTATGAAAATTTCATGATAAAATCGAATGCACATAATTTTAGGTCCAAATTGTAATTTGCATAAATTATTACTAAAATCATATTTCTAATTGAATAATGCTACAACCACAAACTATTTTACAATATTTTTACAAAATGTTGATGTGGCCAACCTCTTATTAGTTTTCATTTAAGCCCACCATTAATATCACTTTGTCATTTACCAATAATTACTCACCACATTAGTAGTTTGTAATTTTTTTTGTAAAATAGTTTGTACATCTAGTATTATTCTTTCTAATTTATAGTTGTCTTTAACCAAGAGTTTTATATCTTAATGATATTTATTGATATCCCTTCTAAGGAGAGTCAACATTTGAATTCTATCTCTCCCACTTAAATGCTTAATAAAATAGATTTTTTGGAACAAAAGATATGCATTCATATCCCACCATTTAAAGAAAATAATTAATTTATAATATCAAATGCTCAACTAATATAGTAATAGCTACACCATTATTAAAAAATAAATAAATAAATAAATAAACCAACTCATCATGAGTTGCCATGTTCCTTATATGGAACGAAACAGAACAACTTGTACAAAACCCCTTGTAAAACACCTATTTCATTTTCACTAAAGGTGAAATTTTTTTTTTGGGAGAATCCACTAAAGGTGAAAGTTGTGCACAAAGTCTTGTGCCAGTAGGAATCATCAATAGGTTTTTCCATTTATTTATTCTCGAAATAAACCAATATCAAATCCATGACCTTGACGTGTAGGTCTAATTATATATAAATAATTCAAGCACTAGTCATATTGATTAACAATGGAGATAGCAATAGCCAATAGCAAACCGCCCAACCATTTATCTCATTCATAATATTATAATTGACACTTGTCAATCTTCTTTAACTCAAAAGAACATTTACTTTTCTTGTAAAGTTGAGAGTATAAAATATGGTAGGTTGAACAAGTAGAAGGTCAAGTTATAAGTTTAACACGCTAAAGGTGAATATAAAATGGTCATAAGTTCAACACACATTAGGGTTGTCCACAGGTCGGGTCGGGTTGATTTTCGACCCATCCCGAACCCGACTCGTCGGCGTTGGGTGGAAGGCAGAAGGACCCGAAATCGATCGTTGGCGTTAATCGATTGAGTCGGTTTCGGGTTCGAGTAATGTTCAGTCGATTCGGTCAGTTCAGAGAGTCGCCAGATTCTACAAACGTCGCCGAAATCTTCAAAAACTCAGTACATTTGCTTCGAAAATCATCGAAATAAGCTTGAATCTCCTCAAATCTCACAAGATCTCACCAAATATGGTCAAGATCTCGCCGAAATCAGCTTGGATCTTCTCGAATCTTACCGGATTTCACCAAGTATGGTCAAGATCTCACCGAAATCAGCTTGGATCTCCTCGAATCTTGCCTGATCTTACCAAATATGGTCGAGATCTCGCCGGATGTCCTCGAATCTGAGCTTGATCTTGCCGGAGTTGTTGGATTTGTATATGACATCGATCGGGTCAGGTGGCTCGGGTTTTGGAGAAGAAAACCCGCCACTTGACCCGCCAGCGTCAGGTCTTGGGCACGAAAACCCGTTACCGATCGACAGGAGCGTCGATTCAAGCTGAAATCGGGTGGAAATCGGGCGGGTTTGTTGGGCCGACGGGTCTGGGTCGGGTCTAGACAACCCTAACACACATATTACAAATGAGTAGAAAGTGAAGTCTAGAAAAGTCCACATGGTTAGTTGGAATAGAGTAACCAAGCCTAAGGAGGAAAGGGAACTTGGGCTACAAGCTGCCAAGCCAAATAATTTATCTTTGTTGGCTAAGCTAAATTGGAGGTTTAATATGGAAAAGGATAAAGATTGGGCGAAGGTGCTGTGTATTAAGTATAGCAATCCGAGGAGGAGTGGGTCCAATGTTTGGGTTGGGCTGAAGCGTGGCAAGAGTATCTTCAGGCAAGGTATATAATGGAAGTTAGGTGCTAACAGTGCTCTCAATTTTTGGCATGACAAATGGTTGACAGTGGAGAATGTTAGAGGTTTGATTGAAGGCCCTCTTAGAAGAAATGAAGAGATGCTCACGGTGAATAATATGAGAAATGGAGGGAATTGGGACTTTACCCGGTGCTCCTTTGAACAACCTGACAAGCTGATTAGCCTTTTAAAGGCTGTTCCTTTTCCTTTAAACCTTCAGGGAGAGGATCGGTTGGTGTGGGCTTCATCTCCGTCAGGTGAGTTTGAGCAAAAGAATGCTTATGTCATTACTAGAGGAGGAGATTGCGAGCACTCCAATGCCTTTAAGGAGAGATGGATTTGGAAAATGGACTCGATGCCAAAAATCAAAATGTTTATATGGAAGTGTTTCTTACTTAGTAAACCTATGGGAGAGGTGCTTCAAGAAAGGGGCATTATTCAGGATGCCCAGTGTCGGGTCTGTAAGAATGGGAAGGAATCCATCCTTCATGTGTTAAGGGACTGCACTTTTGCTAAACTTACTTGGGAAAAGCTAGGCATTGCTGATTTTGATCAAGAATTTTTTAGCGAAAACTAGGGTGACTGGTTAGAGAAAAATACGAGTATGTCCGCCTTTAAGTTCTCTTCTATTCCTTAGCATATCCTATTTCCTTTTGCAGTCTGGAAATTATGGCTGCACAGGAATGATTTGGCCTTTAAAGAGAAGCGAACCAACCTAAATCTGTATAGAGGCGTGATGCATTCAGCCCAGGAATACATGTATTGCGTGAGTAAGGCAGATAGAAGGGTCACTAAAGCATTGATTCGAGTCAGATGGAACAGGCCGTGTGATGGCTGGTATAAGCTGAATTCGGATGGGTCAGCTTTGGGAAATCCTGGAAGGACAAGCGATGGTGGTCTAATCCATGATTCGAGAGGAAGATGGATTAAGGGATTTACCCGCAATATTGGTATATCTTCCAGTGTAGAAGCAAAGCTTTGGGCTCTAAGGGATGGATTATCTTTATGCATCTCTCTCAATCTTATGGCTTTAGACTTAGACATAGAAGAAGATGCTAAAGTTGTTCTGGAATGGATGACGAATGAACATAGCTATAACCTTAACCATTCTCCTCTTATTATGGACTATAGGAATCTCATCAAACAAGTGCCTCAAGTAAGGATGATGCATTGCTTCTGTAAGCTAATAGGTGTACGGATGCTCTAACTCGAAAAGGTCCAATTATTCAGCAAGACTTTGTTGTTTATGATAGTCCACCTGTGGACATTGTTATGCTTCCTCAAACAGCTGGTTTTCTTGAGTCGTGCTTAATATTATTCTCTTATTTACCACCAAAAAAAAAAAAAAGAAAAAAAAAAAAAAGAAGAAGTCTAGATTCAACACCGCACAAGATGAATGAGTAAACTAACATACCATACCGGCAATAGTAAAAATTAAATTTAAGAAAAAGAAAAAGAAAAAGTGAAATTGTAACTGGCACGCGCCTAAGCATGAGAGTGAAACCTAAAAAATAACAGTAGTTTCAAACCCTTTCCCCTCCAATTTTTTAACTCTAACATTCCAATTCCACTAGCTGCCACTAAAAGCCATGCAAATATCTGAGAGTCTCAGACACAGAGCTCCCAAAGATTCCACCAATGTCACCGCTCTCTTCTTCTCCAAAACCCAACCCTCTCTCAACCCCTAATCCCAAAACCCAAATTCCAAGCCCCACCAATCTCCCTCAACACAAAACGTACACTTGGACTTGGTGATTAACATCATGCCAATTCACTAGAAGCACCAACCAGCCTTACATTCACTTTATCCATCCTTACCTACTTTTGTACATTGCAGCACCAACATAACTGCTTATTTTCCTCATTAAAGATGCGGCAGTGATTGCTCAGAAATGGGTCGAGACGGGTTGTTGGTTCCGGTGGAGAGTAGTACTCAAACTCAAACTCAATCTCAACTTAGTTTAAAGAAGAAGACAGCGGTTTCAAGGAGCTGGATTTCACTAGACCACAATGGGGAGAGTTCCATATTGGATGCGGACAAGTATGCTATTATGCGCCGTGTTCAGATTAACGCCAGAGATCTTCGGATTCTTGATCCTCTGCTTTCATACCCTTCAACTATTCTTGGTAGAGAAAAAGTTATTGTTCTTAATTTGGAGGTGTGTCAATTTCTTGCTTCATATTCAACTGTGTGTTCAACTTTATTAATTTTCTTTTAATTGACTTAAATATTTAGCTAATTAAAATTTTCTTTTTTCTGGGGTTGTTTTTGAGTTCTGCTCTTCAGCACATTAAAGCAATAATCACTGCAGATGAGGTAAAACCAAAATTCTACTTCCTCTTGTTTGCTTATATGATATGTTGGGGTTTTGGGGGAAGCAGTGATTTCTTAAGGTCTTGAAGGGTGAACTTTTAACTTTACTTCAAAGTTTAAACAGTACTAGTACTTTTTTTTTTTTTTGTCTGTCCTGTTTTGAGTGTTTGGTAGGTAGGTATGACCAAAATTCAGTTGGTTTCAATTTCAAGTGAATTGGAGTCAATTCCTCTGAGGCAAATGATACTTTGGTTTTTTGTAGGTATTGCTTAGAGATCCATTTGATAATAACGTAGTTCCTATAATTGAGGAGCTACGAAGGCGATTGCCTTTAGGAAATGCAGTTTACCAGGGCCAAGGAGAAGAAGATGAGCACCCAGGCGTTCAACATGATGTTGAAAGTGGTGAAGAAAATGGTAAGACTTCGTTCAAGATGTTTTTATGGGTGTTTTTGGCCTGTTTTGATGCTCTATGATGTTAAAAATAAGAAAAATGCTTCTTTAGTTTTTGGGATGGAAAGTGAGTCATGTAGACCAAGAAAAATGCTAAAGTTTCTACCAATTTTACTGTAACAAACTTACAAATTGATGTGGCAATGAATGTGATTGGTGTTGCAGTAACAACAAAAATAAATAAAATTTAGGATTACTTTATTGTTGTATGTTTAAAAGTTAACGCATCAATTTGTAAAGCTTATGTAGTAAATTTTGTAATAGTTGTAGCATCACTCTAAATAATATTTCCAGCAATAGTTTCATTTTCTTGTTCATAAAGCATTCTTATCATTATAAATTTTGTTAGTGCACTATCACTACTCTTGCTTATGGCTCAACAGTTCAATTCTTTGATATCAGAGCAATTTGTTTTATATGCAATGCAGAATTTCCGTTTGAATTCCGAGCCTTAGAAGTTGCACTAGAAGCCATTTGTAGTTTTCTTGATGCACGCACAAGAGAACTAGAGAATGAAGTTTATCCAGCCTTAGATGAGCTGACCTCCAAGGTTAGAACCTTGTTTACTCAGCCTTAGATGTACTTAGGAATCTGAATTATTGCTTGTATGCTGTTTCCAATTCACATGGTTATATTACTTAAAGCTATATCATATTGCCCCTATAGTACATTTCCAGTGTAATTGGGTTGGCATTTTTATTGATAAAAGTTTTACATTACTTATAAAAAGAAGAAGCTATATCATAATAAAATTTCCTTGCACACAATTAAGTTTCATATCTATGTCAGCTTTGCTTCTTTTTTTAAATTCTGAAGCAGAGTGGTTGCATTGCACGAATCCATAGAGCCACTATATTTCTAATTTCACTATTTGCAAATGGAAATAGTGATGTCATCAGCATCAAATGCATAGCAAGCCAACAGCGGTCACTCCTACATTCTTTTGGCATTTCATTGAATGTGTAAATCTCATTTCTAGTTCAAAATATAGGGCGGATTATTAGGATTGTACACTAAACCAAGAACCACTTTTAAGTTTTAACTAAGCAATTGCTATTAAAATTTGCATACAAACTCTAAAGATTGAATTTTTGGGCACCGTGTCTCCGTGATAATATGGAATAGAACATTTAGAAATAACTATTTTGATGTGCTTCTTGTTGTGTTGAACTAAAATGCTGCATAGATTTCTGATTACTAATTTATCTCTACAAGGCAACGAACTAAGAATTAAAATTAATCACAATAGACTAAATTATGGGGACTGCACAGTAGATTTTCTAGGGAACTTGTAGAAGTACTTAAGGAAACTGATTGAGGTAATTGTATGATACACAAGAACTTACCTGTGATTTCAAAGCACAATCAATACAAGATGTCAGTAATAAGTTTTAGTTCCAATAGGTCTTTGTGGTCATAAATCCTAAGCTCAGTAATAATGACTTGTTCTAGTTTTTGCATGAATAATAGAGCAATGTTAGATACTTAAATATTTCACTTCTAACTTGATGATATAACAGATATAACCTATAATGGTTGAAAAATGATTTGTGGAGAATATGAAATAGTTGAAAGATATCCTTTCCAGGTTGAGTTCAAATTGATAATAATGTATTTATAGTTTTTGTTTTCAAGTATCTAGGTGGGCTACATGAATCCTATATAGGTCTAGGGCACAAAGATTTTCTGCACTTAGGAACTTGAAGTTGTGGTGTTTTTGCCAATTTACTATGTTTTAGGACTGTCGGCATGATCAAGCTGATAGCCTGATTGTAAGATTAGTTGTTTGGTCTTTCATTAACTGTAGATTAAATACTCATACATAATAGAGTTTAGATAATAAACTTTTTGTTTTCTGGTAAAACACCTGCCATAATATGCAGATTAGTAGTCGTAATTTGGATCGCGTGCGGAAATTGAAAAGTGCAATGACAAGGTTGACAAATCGGGTTCAAAAGGTATGTTGATATCCATATGGCATCTGGAATCTATTTAATTGAGCTAAAAATAAAATTCTTTGCTTTGTTTATGTGGTTGGTTAAATATCTATTGCTTTTATACAAGAATATAATTTGCTTTAGGAGGTTGGCTAACTTTTAAATTGAGTGAGCATAGGACTTCGGATAGTGCTGCTGGGCATCTTATTTTAAAATTATACTTTGTAGCATTGTCCATCCTATTCTGTAAGAAAGTGGATTGCCACCGCGCAGGGGGGTGGGGGTTGTGTTACCTATAGACTACTTTATGGATACTTGTCAACAATGATGGAGGACTGGATTTTAGAGTAATCTCTATTTTGGCTTAAGAGTTTTCAGCTCTTGATATGTTGTTAATGACCGTACTTATTAGCTTACTTGGAAAGTTCCTATTATTCATACTCCAAAAGAACAATCTCTATTTTTTTGGATGCTGGAAAGTTAAAGAGAGAGTTAACAAGCGAGCTTTAAGAAGATTATTAAACTTGCTAACTCTCGGTTAAAAAAATGGAATAGGATCAGGGTGACAGCAGGATCACAAGCTAAAGGATGTTAACTGAAGATGAGAAGTCTCTAGGGAGTGAAAAACAATTGGAGGGTTCTTTCACCTTGAGAGTACTGACAGCCAAAGAGAACAAAAATGAAATTGGCTCCTTTTAGATGGAAGCTATAAAGTTCTTAGCAGTAGTGCATGCAACTTAAAGCTGATGCTGCTATTGGTTAATGGATATGGGTTTTTTATTGGCATTTTGGTTTTCTCAGGTAAGGGATGAACTTGAACAACTTCTTGATGATGATGATGATATGGAAGACCTTTACTTATCAAGAAAGTTGGCTGGGGCATCTTCACCTGTCAGTGTCTCAGGTGCTCCTAATTGGTTTCTTTCCTCTCCTGTTATAGGCTCAAAGATATCGAGAATAAGTAGGGGAAGTGCAGCAACAAGTCAAGGAGAGACTGATGTTGAGGAGCTTGAAATGTTGCTCGAGGTTAAAAATTTCATTTAATTGTTTTAGGTTTTGCTAAAACTAAAACTAATGTCTAATTTCGTACTGGAATATTTTGCAGGCATACTTTATGCAAATTGATGGCACAATGAACAAATTGACTACGGTACGCATCAACCTATCCTAACATGTTTTCTGTTCCTGATACAGTCTAACATATACGGAATCCAAATTATCTGCAATGATGTAGAGTTGAATTGAAAGAACTTATCTAGCATCTTCTTTCTGTTTCTTCTTGGATCATATTGATGCTATGTTAAATAATATTTTCTGATCAGCTGCGTGAATACATTGATGACACAGAGGATTACATCAATATCCAGGTGACCAGTTGGACAACTCAAATCTTTTTGTATATTCTAATTTCATTTTCTAATAATGGAACAACAGGAACCTCATAAATCCGATGTCTGTGATGAATTGAAATGAGAATAAGTAGCATTAGGCTATAAGGCTAATACTGGAGAACTAGAAAGTAGAACTATAATAAAGATTGTCCAATACAGTTTTTGGAGGTTTTTTGATAATTTGAAGTATCCCACCTTTTGAATTACTTCTTCTGTGAAATTTGAAGCTTCTCACCTAAATGATCAAAAACCCCTAGGCTTGCTATTACACCCTTAAAAGCATTTGGACTAGTATTGCATTCTAATCTCTTTTGCTTCCCTTGTTGCAGCTTGATAATCATCGGAATCAGTTGATTCAGGTATTATCTTTGAGCTCTAAATAAATCCCTTTTCTCTGTCAAGGTTTATTGACCTCTATCTCTCCTCATCATCACCAAGCTTCTTTTACTGTTCTTTGCAATTGAGCTGGCCACAATCTATTTTCATATAATTCTGGCTAAAACAATTCCATCTACATTATGTCTATGAATTTGATCAAACTTATTCTGTTCCTTGTGGCAGCTAGAACTATTCCTAAGTTCTGGGACTGTTTGTTTGTCTGTGTACTCTGTGGTGGCTGCAATATTTGGCATGAACATCCCAAATATATTGAACACTGACCATGGATACGCATTTAAATGGGTATGTATGGTTCATAATCTCATAACGGAAATAAAATTAGATCACTGAAGAACTTAACAAAGCTTTCTGTCCATGTCTTGCCAATATGCTTGATGACTCATATGATTTACTTGTCAACTTTCCTTTCTTATGACCTTTAGGTGGTGATCCTCGCAGGAGTGGCTTGTGCATCTCTCTTCTTATCAATAATTTCATATGCTCGGCACAAAGGTCTAGTTGGTTCTTGAAATTTATACAACCAAGTTGGAAGGATATTATACATTATCAAGCTTGCAATATTACCTGAAGTCTGGTGAAATTGAGGAGCATGACTACAACTTGATTTATCCAATTCAAGTGCCACCTCATGCAGTGTTTTTTCTCCATGAGATATACAATACAGATTGGTTCATGAGTTCACTTGTAATTAGTCATTAAATCGGCTAAAAGTTGGTTACATGAAATAGCAACTGTTGGGATAGCAATGTCAAAGTTGCCTTGGTCCGTGGGCACAAATCAATGCTTTACAGGAACATTTGCTTTACAGGAATAGCATTCATTTGGTTAAAACATTAATCTTTATCTTAATATCAACCTGACCTTTTTCATATATAGGACTAGGAGGGAGGGTACCATTGTATTTGTATCATGTTCAAACATCCGGGGGGCCCTTTGATTGATTTAAATTAAGCATGTGTTGTGTTGTGTTGTGTTGTGAGACACTCTTGGAAGGAGCAGCACGCGGCTATTCATTCATTGCTACTACCCTCTTCTAGCATTGTTGTCAACAAAATCTCATGTTCTGGGCCCCTTTGGATGGTAGCTCATTTTTCCAATAAATGATTACCCCATTGGTTTGTTGAAACAATTAGATAGGGTTGAGGCGGCAGGTGCAACTTTACATGAACTCAATCAATCTTCAAAAAAAATTCTAGAATTTCAAGGGCTGGAAAACATTTTGTCAGGATACACCCCCCCCCCCCCCCCCAAAAAAAAGTGATCAAGTCTATAAAAATTTATTAACTAATAATTTATTATTTGTTCTTCATATGATTTTGGACTAGAAACTGGAAAGTAAAAAAATCTATATGTAGGCTATAGGCTATAGGCTATAGGCTATAGCTTATCTCATCCGATCCACTGATAGATGGAGTTCACCTTCAGCCTACCCATTGGGACCTCTCATAGATATTTTCCCCCCATAATTGTCTGGTATATGTGGGACAATAGAATTGTACGTGTCCAGAAGCGGAAGTACCCAAAAATTTATAAACAGTGGTATTGGTTTGTTTATGTGAGCAAGAGATGCGTTATTTCTATGAGGATATGGATATGCAACACAACTTATTGTCAGGTGTTAGTTGAGTGGATATTCTGAAATTTGTAAAAATCAGACCATTATCTATTAAAGGTTAGGTGCTAATTATTTGTTTAGCTAAAAAATATCTGTCAAATTAAGCTTTGTATAAAAGAAATAAGGAACCTAACATTCATACATGATGATGCATAAGGAAATGAATCTCCACTTTCTTTCTTATACCCAATTGTAAAAAAGACATGTCCATATTAAAAAAGTATAAACATTTTGGGAGTATATGATATAGGTTAAAATTGTTATAGTTAGAGCAGAACTGATTTGGTAGTTACTTTTGACTTTGTGAGAGAGGTTGAAGAAAACATGTGGAGTACGTGAGTGAAGAAGCATTGGATAGGAGGTAGAAGAGAGAGGCAGAGGAGGGTTCTTGTATTGTAAGTAATAAAACTCAAAAAAGAGAGATGGGGATGATCCGTGACATGATATGAATAGAATATCAGCAAAATTTGTAATTCTCATTCCTTCCGTGAGCCACATGGCAGACCTTTTTGACTTTCCAAATTCCAACATAGACAACACAAAAAATAAAATTATGAATTATCAAACTGACTCT